>NC_091189.1:9175003-9247503 GCF_040958095.1 Procambarus clarkii
CACACACACACACACACACACACACACATACATACACACACACACACACACACACACACACACACACACACACACACACACACACACACACATACATACATACATACACACACACACACACACACACACACACACACACACACACACACACACACACACACATACATACACACACACACACACACACACACACACACACACACACACACACACACACACACACACACATACATACACACACACACACACACACACACACACACACACACACACACACACACACACACACACACACACCTGGCACGAAGAAATCAAACACTAAACCTGGTGCTGGTGCACCAGGTGGGGTGGGGGTGGGGGGGGGGGGATGGGGTGACAGAGGGAAGAGGGACTGGGAGGGAAAATGGTAGGGATGGGGGGAGGGGGTGTTACAATGGTAGTGGCCCAAGCCGGGGCTTGACACAGGGAATGTGACACAGCTTCCCCCCCCCCCCCCACTGTTTACATCAGCTGCTAGGACAACTTCAAAACTGTTGTACATGGTACGTGAAAAGCGTCACAGCTTTCAGGTTTTGAATCCTGTGGTTTTTTTTTATCCAAATTTCAGTCATATTTCGGATGTTTTATAAATTCCAAATACGAAATTCACGTGGATAATTAAAATTTTGCATACCGCGTCAGCTGGCATAGGCTACTACAATTAAATGTTGACATTTTCACTTTCATAATGAAAGTGTTGTTTTGAATAATGAGTGAGGAAAAAGATATAAACAATATTGAATATGAGTGTACCCCACCAAGTTGTGCTTGCAAAAGTTGAGACTTAGCTCTTGAGCTCCACCTATTACTTTAAACCAATTCTTGTACAGGTTCCTGACCCCATTTAACAATGTCATATCTACATTAGCAGTAGAATTTAACTGTGTTTGTAGGAAATGAGCTTTAGCTCTCCGGCGCCATTTTTCCACTTTCAACCATTTGGTGAACATGTTCATGGGCCACTGAGTTCTGTCATATCTATATTTGAACTGTGTATTGTACATTTAGACTCATCCTCTACCACTTCACTTCACAGTGCATTCCTTTTCCGTTCCCACCAATTCCCCTAATAATTTTGTATGTAGTAATCATATCTCCCCTAATTTTTTTGCATTCCAGTGACTCATGAGGCTTAATTCCTCTAGTTTTCTTTGTAACTCATACCTCTCAGATGTGGAACTAGTTTGATGGCAATCTCTGAACGTCTTCCAATCTCATTTTAGCTTTGACTAGACACGGGCTCGATGCCTGCGCCGCCTATTCCAAGATTGGTGTGCCATACGTGATATGTAAGGCCATTACTCAGATTTCTAAAGGTAGTTTTTATAATGGACAAACTAACATACGCCGCTATATCCGTTTGTTGTTATCTTGGGGAGACAGGCTTGGCGTGTGTGGGATAGCGAGGAGGAAGAGGAACAGGTGAAGCAAAACTGACCAGGTGGTCATACTGGAAACGCTAATAGGTCCCTTTGGGCTCTTTCTTATTAGGCCTATTGGTGAGGCTCTTCAGGGGTAAGAGGAAAAGGTGGTAAAAATAAAAAAGGCCTTCAACTCCCAAGTGTCAGTATGGATGACGCAGTGATATGAGGTGAGGTGTGGTGAGTGAGGAGAGGTGAGGCAGTAAGGTGAGATGAGTGAGGCAGTGAGGTGAGGTGTCTGGTGTCATGTGGTTAACCGGGTGAGTTTCTTCTGTCTTTCTGTTATTAACAGCGTTGAACGAGTCATCTTGTTACGGGTTCACCATAACCCGTGCTACATGGACACCTCGTTCTGAGTAGCTAAATCTGAAACAACAACAGAGTCATCTTGACTTCTGTAACTTCTAGAAAATAAGTGACGTGTGCCAATTAATGCAGAAAAAAGCTAAAGATACTTGCAGGAGTTAATCCTTTCGTCCCGTTTTGGATTTTATTGGTAGACAAGTCAGGTTTTGTTTACCAAGGCGTGATGAAATATGATTAAAAAATTAATTTTATTACATAGTACACATTTAATGCATGTATATCCGCATGTATAATGAAATGTTTTCACTTTTCAGGCTTCGGCCATAAGATTAAGCTGGATTTATCAATTGTTTTCTGTTTTAAAATCAATTCATTATATTATTAATACATTTACCATGTGCATAATGGAAAAAATCATAATTTTTGTTTTCAAACTAAAATACAAACATTTTCACCAAAATAAATATCCAACTATATTTTTTAAAAGAATCCGAATCGGAATCGAGACTTTTCAGTGGAGTCGGTACCAGAATCGTTAGAAATTTTAGTATCGTCCCAACAATGATATTATTATTATTATTATTATTATTATTATTATTATCATCGACCTTTATCACTAAGCATTCCAGGTCCAGATCCTCGAGCCTGGACCTTCTCATATCTCTTCACCCATTCTTAGGGAATTATGTGGCTTCCACGACAGAATTACTACCGTTTCCTGCGCTCGTATCCCCCTCCCTCGCTCCCTTCCCCAACCACGCCCCCTCAACCCTACCACGTCCCCTCCCCCTCCACCCCCTTCAACCTACCTTCCTTCAAGTGTCCGCCCTCACTTGCCTTACTACACACCTGCACGCTACATATGTGTCGGGTCAGTGTGGAGTCCCACTCAGCCCCTCTCTCCCCCCTACTTCACTGTTGACAACCCCTTACCTCACACACGCACAAATGTTATACAAAAGCACTTAAATTATCGTATATTAAAATATATATTATTTATTTTATTATAATTTATATATATATATATATATATATATATATATATATATATATATATATATATATATATATATATATATTGGGTCTTTCCTGCACCTTCATTCAAGCACTACGGCATTGTAGTAAGTTTCTCCAATAATATTTATTTTTAATAAATTATTATTTAATATTGTTCACTTTTAATAGTTATATGCTTTATTTTTTATATAATTTTGATTTTTAAAATTTATATCTTTTTATTTTTAATATTTATATAATTTTTACTTGTAATATTTATATAATTTTTATTTTTAATATTTATATAATATGTATTTTTAATATTATCTAAGCTTATTATTATTATTATCCATATGAATAATCGTTGTAATTCAGCCCGTGTACATGTGGCTGTGTAGCCCACACCAGAGATTAGTTTTAACCACATTGTTAGTATAACTGGATTAATTATTTTCACGTATTCGCTACTTCAAGATAAATTGGCGCCATTTTCAGTGCTTATTCATATGCAGATTCGCTCCATTCACACACCTGTATGCAACTAGATATAAACAAATCGGCTAATTCACCTGACTATCACCTTTATACATGTGTTTGTTATGTAACCGGAAATTCGTTCCATATATGGGGCCAGATTCACGAAAGTACTTACGAACTTGTACATCTTTTCTCAATCTTTGGCGGCTTTGTTTCCAATTATTAAACAGTTAATGAGCTTCAAAGCACCAGGAGGCTGTTTATAACAATAACAACAGTTGAATGGGAAGCTTTCATGCTTGTAAACTGTTTAATAAATGTAATCAAAGCCGTCAAAGATTGAGGAAAGATGTACACGTTCGTAAGTGCTTTCGTGAATCTGGCCCCTGGTTACTATACGTCCGCTTCTAGCACTGGTGAAAAGGTTCGTTAGTGGTCCTCACGAACGCCTGCGTTCGTGTCGTTCGTACAGTGCGGCAGTCAGTGCAGTGTGTATAAAAAGAGGGGGGAGTGGGAGGAAAGGGGGAGAGTGAGAGGGATGGAGGGGTGTTGGGGGTAGGGTTGAGGGAGAGAGGAGGATATGTGGCACGCGAGAACTCTACTACGTGATCTGGGTTTATCACCGCGCGGGAAACTGTTCCCACCGTCGCTGCACACTCCCACATAAGGGCTTTATTGCAGTGTTGTATAACCGTACCGCTGTCTCACTAATTAAATTGTGTATGACAAGTGGGATTCATATTAATAATGTTAAAAAAAAATAAAAAAGTGGCTCGACTTCTCCTTTTTATTTCTCTTATTTTTTTTAATTTTATCCAGTCAAACTTTACTAATAATGTTTAGCACCTCTTACGAGTTAGTGTTGCCAAAGCTAAAACGAAAAGAAAGAGGCGAGGGAAGGAAGAGAAAAGCGAGAGGGAAGCAAAAGAGGGGGAAAGGAAGAGACTTGGGTAAGAGGGAGAGGAAAGAAGAGAGTAGGAAAAGAGATAGAGGAGGAGGGGGAGAAGTTAAGAGGAGCGGAGAGCGGAAGAAACAGGAGGCAATGAAAGAAAAAGAGAAAGAAGGAACAAAATTGTCCATTCCACTTGCACAAAAGAGGGAGAGAAGAGAGGTATAGAGGAAAGGATTAGAAATGACGTACGTGGAACAGGAAGCCACAAAGAGCGCGCCCCTAGAAATATGAAAGTAAAACCCTAAATGGGTAGTCAGGAATCACAGTAAACTCCCCATACCTGTAGTGAGGGGTCACGGTAAACCCCCATACCTGTAGCGAGGGGTCACGGTAAACCCCCATACCTGTAGCGAGGGGTCACGGTAAACCTCCATACCTGTAGCGAGGGGTCCCGGTAAACCCCCATACCTGTAGCGAGGGGTCACGGTAAACCTCCATACCTGTAGCGAGGGGTCCCGGTAAACCCCCATACCTGTAGCGAGGGGTCCCGGTAAACCCCCATACCTGTAGCGAGGGGGGTCACAGTAAACCCCCCATACCTGTAGCGAAGGGTCCCGGTAAACCCCCATACCTGTAGTGAGGGGTCACGGTAAACTCCCCATACCTGTAGCGAGGGGTCACGGTAAACTCCTCATACCTGTAGTGAGGGGTCACGGTAAACTCCCCATACCTGTAGTGAGGGGTCACAGTAAACCCCCATACCTGTAGCGAGGGGTCACGGTAAACTCCCCATACCTGCAGTGAGGGGTCACGGTAAACCCCCATACCTGTAGCGAGGGGTCACGGTAAACTCCCCATACCTGTAGTGAGGGGTCACGGTAAACCCCCATACCTGTAGCGAGGGGTCACGGTAAACCTCCATACCTGTAGCGAGGGGTCCCGGTAAACCCCCATACCTGTAGCGAGGGGTCACGGTAAACCTCCATACCTGTAGCGAGGGGTCCCGGTAAACCCCCCATACCTGTAGCGAGGGGTCCCGGTAAACCCCCATACCTGTAGCGACGGGTCACAGTAAACCCCCCATACCTGTAGCGAAGGGTCACGGTAAACCCCCCATACCTGTAGCGAGGGGGTCACAGTAAACCTCCATACCTGTAGCGAGGAATCACGGTAAACCCCCATACCTGTAGCGAGGGGTCACGATAAACCCCCCATACCTGTAGCGAGGGGTCACGGTAAACCTCCATACCTGTAGCGAGGGGTCCCGTTAAACCCCCATACCTGTAGCGAGGGGTCACGGTAAACCCCCCCACACCTACAGTGTATAACAAGTACACATCAATGGAGGTTTGGGTCGTAAAGGGCTAACAACTCCAAGAGAGTAACAGGGACATAAGGTCCTGAGTCATGACTCGAGGAGTGATCATTTCTCCTCTATCAGGTCCTTGACGTTCTCAGGTATATTGACCGGAAACTGATTTATACTATTATCTTGTCTTCCTCTTCCTTCTTCGCCATCCTTCACCCAGGACCTTCCAAGGTCCTGGGTCTTACTTGGTCCTGGATCCTCCTTGGTCTTGGATCCTCCTTGGTCTCAGGTCCTCCTTGGTCTTAGATCCTCCTTGGTCCTGGACCTTCTTAAGGACCGTTCCCCACTACCGTCTCTCCCCTCCCACCCCTCATGGCCCTAAACCTCTCAGTTAACCACAATGAGCGCCGCTTGAGATAAGGGGAAACCACCAATCTCTCGGGACGAAACAACATATCAAGAGTATACCCCCCCCCCCCTGAGAGTGATGGATATACCATCCTATATTTCAACATGTTGCAATCCGGCTCACAAAGTGTATTATAACGAGCAACTTGATAGCAACTGTCGCTAACGCGCACACTTATACACACTTGTAATTATCGCTACACAAAACTTTATACAAGTTTCAATTTTTTTTTCAACAAATGCCAAAATGGCTGAAATTTGGTCCCTCTCGTGTCCAAAAGAAAAAAAAAGTATGTTCAATTATCTACGTCTGTTGTTACCAATACTTTCGTCGCTTTCTTCCATTTGGAGAGGCGGATGGGTTGGGGGGGGATTATGAGTAGGGGGTAAACAAGGGTGATTAATGTAAAAAAATGTGGGGTGGGGGGTGGGGGGAGAAGAATCATTACCCGCCCCCCATCCCCTCCTCCCCATCATCCAGGAAACATGGCTCCCCGTCACCAGAATTTTATTCGCCCGGTCATTGCGTTTGGAACAATAACCAGTTTGGATGAAACACGTCACCGATATCATCGTGAGGTTATCTTGAGATGATTTCGAGGGCTTAGCGTCCCCGCGGCCCGGTCCTCGACCAGGCCTCCTGTTTGTTACACATCCCCCAGGAAGCTGCCCGTAGCAGCTGTCTAACTCCCAGGTACCTATTTACTGCTAGGTAACAGGGGCATCAGGGTGAAAGGAACTTTGTCCATTTGTTTCTGCCTCCACTGGGGATCGAACCCGGAACCTCAGGACTACGAATCCGAAGAGCTGTCCACTCAGCTGTCAGGCCCCCCCCCCCCCTACGCCTCACGTCATCGCTACGATGCGTCGCATCACCGTTATGATGCCTCACGTCACCGCTACGATGCTGCACGTCACCGCTACGACGTGCGGTGACGGTAGAGTATACACGTCACAACGCTGAACAGTACCGTGGCACAAGGGGTGTAGGGGAAGAGACTACTGACGTGTCCCAGACCAGCGGATCAGTCAACACACGACGACAAACACCCATCACGTCGTCGTCACCATCCTTCGTCACCATCACCTCGTCGTCACCATCACCTCGTCGTCACCATCCTTCGAGCACTGACACATTCACGAGTCACAAGGGAAGCCCAGGTCAGCGTGCTCTTGGTAGGAAGCAACATAGAAGGCACAATAACGATGGACGAGAGTCTGAACATGATGGACATTAGCGAACAACCTGATGGCAAGTTAAGAGGCGCCAGTGGGCCTCACAGATGGCAGGAAGAACTACAGTTGAAGAACCACAATCAACTTGAGAATGGTCCAGGACGGACCGAAACGTCGTCGTCCTTTCACCTTCTAGTGTGTGGTCTGGTCAACATACTTCAGCCACGTTATTGTGACTCATCGTCTGCCTACAGCTGAAGATCAGTAGGCAGGCGGAAAGGGTCAAGGGGAAAAACAGGATACTCTCGATACACAAGTTAAAAGTAGGAGCTACCGATCAAACCTGTAAGAACGGTCAGGTGAGGATAAAAGCATGATATATAAGGGGCTCAATTAGCTGACCTAATTACGGGTTATTCATGCCCGTGCCACCCCTTGGGGTGGCTTAATCTTCATCACTCAATGAATCAACTGACTTATCACGGTGTTTAAAAGAGAACTTGATAGTTTGATAATTACTTATTATTATGTTGCGGGTTATACCTGAGACCTGAGCAAGATTATAGGGTATTCGACGCCATGTTTTCCCCCCAAGGACACGATGTGCTAATCATTGTACATTCAGTTCTACAGCTGCTGCTGCTGCTGCTTGTGAGACGAGTGTACTTCCCAGTACACCCCGGAGCGCCTCTCTGGTCCTTGCCAGTTACCCTGGACACGTTTAACCAGAACTATCGAGTAGATCACTACTATCCTCGGTGGCCACCATCACCTGATCTTCCTCCGTAGGCAGACCAAAAGAGAAGGCCATTGTGTTAGGATCTCTTGATTTGAATGTTCTCACAATCCACGCTTTCAGAATTCTGGGTTTGTGCTGTTTGCTTTGTAAGGTCGTCCGGTATCATTATTCTTTATGATCAAAAATTCTTGATTAAAAATACATTAACTCTTTCACGAATCAGTAATTATGTCATCCATCCATAATGTTTACCTAAAAATAAAATTCTACTACTTTCTTCAACTTGTCTCCAAGCTTTCTCAATCAAAGGCTCCTTCTATCGAAAAAAAACAAAAAAAAAACAAAAAATATGTAGCTCGTCCGTGACACGAGGAAGCAAGGAGAGACCATGAGGAAGCAAGGAGAGACAATGAGGAAGCAAAGAGAGACCATGAGGAAGCAAGGAGAGACCATGAGGAAGCAAGGAGAGACAATGAGGAAGCAAGGAGAGACAATGAGGAAGCAAGGAGAGACCATGAGGAAGCAAGGAGAGACAATGAGGAAGCAAGGAGAGACAATGAGGAAGCAAGGAGAGACCATGAGGAAGCAAGGAGAGACAATGAGGAAGCAAGGAGAGACAATGAGGAAGCAAGGAGAGACCATGAGGAAGCAAGGAGAGACAATGAGGAAGCAAGGAGAGACAATGAGGAAGCAAGGAGAGACAATGAGGAAGCAAGGAGAGACAATGAGGAAGCAAGGAGAGACCACAAGTTCTTGAGAATTCTCAAATATGAGAACCAGGGGCGTCCTGGCAGGATGGGGGGGCGGGATAGTCAAATGACCTCACATGAAGGGTCGTGCTCGACGAACCCTGCGTCCTCCTGCCATTATGGCGAATGGAGCCCCCCCCCCCCCTCCATCGGTTCTTTACGCACTCATATCTTACAATATTGTACACGTGTTTAAATACCTTATACACAATTCGAATGGGCTGAAGACACCAAAGTTCCGTGTTCAGAGACCACTACCTTCCATCATATCCAGTAAATCCAGCACCACAAACATCCATCCCCATCCCACCCCTCCAGCTTAGGTCCAATATCATACTTATCCTTCTCACCGTTCCTGCTTCCAGCCTAAGTCTAATACCATGCATAATGCTAACACAGCACACACATCAACCCTCCCACCTTCTCCAGCACGTCTGGTTGACCAGTCCAACAACGAGGAGACCTGGTCGGTGTCCGGGCCGCGGGGACGCTAAGCCCCGGAACAACTCCAAGGTAAGGTCAGGTAACGTCTAACACAGCACACCTCCCTCTCCCAACCCAGCCACAGTAGCACCAGGAAACCCGAACCCGGTGATGGGCCCACGGGAAGACCTCCAGGGCTAACGTTGGGTTTAGAACCATTGTGTGTAAGGGAGTTGAAGCTCCGTAAGACACTGGGGAGAGGGACGAGGGAAGGGTCAGACGAGGTCATGACTGCTGCGGCTCGTAATGTTAAATATTCAAAAAGGTGTCCGTGCCTTTAGCTGATAATTTGTGGTGTTTTTGCAAATGGAGTAAAAATAATAATAATAAATAATAAAATCAGCTATGGTCAGCCCAATGAAGCAATGGTGTGATGGTGGGGGGAGGGGGGAGGTGGGGTTTGCCATCAAGTTAGACGTGAGACGCGCCAAAAGCATACTTAACCACACTTCAGGTAAGGTCGATTTTTTTTCCAAAGTGTATATACAGGGTCAAGGTTAAACACACACACAATGTACCAACTTGGAGGGAAAATACCCTCGTAGTCAGAAAAAATCCCGCGGACACACATCGCACCGAATCTACCTCCCGCAGCGCACATAAACCAGATGACATCAGCGGCATATACAAAGTTGTCCCTTTGAATCACTCACAATGCTGTATACACAGACACTGGACCAATTCTGGAGTCTGCAGCGCCAGCACCAAGTCTCATCGTGCCAAACATAAAACAAGAGTGGTTGCACGGGCTTTTCATGCCCGTGCCACCTCTTGGGAGGCTTAATCTTCATCAATCAATCAAATGACTCACATCACTCGAGCACACAGGAAACACGACCAACAATTCAAATATCTGACATTAGAACGACAAGAAGGAACAGAAATGACAACTATGTAGCCTATCAAAGTGAGTCGTTGGGATGTTAGAATTTCTCCAGAGCCAAAGGTGGTGAGGGAGTGGAATGGGAGTGAAGAGGGGGGGGGGGGGGAGAACTCGAATACGGATTGCAGAGTAGAGACAGACTCCATACTGGTGAATGTGGAGTGGTGGAGACAAGAGACAGACTCCATACTGGTGAATGTGGAGTGGTGGAGACAAGAGACAGACTCCATACTGGGGAATGTGGAGTGGTGGAGACAGACTCCATACTGGGGAATGTGGAGTGGTAGAGACAGACTCCATACTGGGAGTGGAAGGTAACAGGACAGAACCCAAGAGCTGGGGAACAATTACCCCGATGGACAGAAGGTTCTCTGTCTCACGTGAAACACCGTCACGCAGCCCTGAGCGTAATGAGAGAAAAACAAAATAGCAAAGTATTGAAATAATGGCATGCGTTTTCTCCCCTATAAACTCCCATGCAAATCTGCCCCCCCCCCCCACACCATGCCCGCCAGGTAAAATGAAGTGAAGTTTTTTCGTGTTTCAATTAAAAGCAAACATGATTACACATTTTTTCTGCGACACGAAATCTTTGTAGTCATATCCACGCTCAGCACCTCTTCCATCCCTCTCTACCCACGCTCAGCACCTCTTCCATACCTCTCTACCCACGCTCAGCACCTCTACCTTCCTTCTGGACGTTACTGGAGGAAAGAATAGGGTAGACATGTTAACGATATTCAAGATACTTATGTCAATCCCTCTTTGTATTATAATTATTATCATAATGCCAAGAGGAATTGACATAAGTAACTAGAGACAATGTTCAAATGATGGAACAGTAGACCGAGAGGACATATTTGGAAACTTTAAACATATCAGAGTCACTCAGACGTCAGAAGAATGAGTTGAAGAGACTGGATGAGCAAGTAGTCGAAACAGTGCCACAGTTTAGGTGATCTATTGATATTAAAAGCACGACAATATTGAAGCTTTGCCGTACTAATGCAACCCGTTCTCGCACTTGGTTATAGTCAATATTGGCTTTTTAATAAGTGCATATGTGACATACTAATTGATTGTAAATATTTTAGTTTACCTTGAAAAGCTTCATCAAAAACACCGACCTTACCTAACCTTCTTAGTATGTTAAGATAAGCATCTTATTGCTTCTTAATTACAATCATTACTTAACCTATACCGTTGATAGGTTAAGTAATAATTGTAAATAAGAAGCAATAATATGCTTATCTTAACATACTAAGAAGGTTAGGTGAGGTCGGTGTTTTCTATGAAGCTTTTCAAGGTAAACTAAAATATTCACAATCAATTAGCATGTCACATATGCACTTATTAAATAAGCTAATATTGACAGGAAGCAAGTGCGAGAACGGGTTGACTAATGAGCACTGAGCGCGCACAGGGTAGTTGGGTCGTTTGGCTCTGAGTGCCTGCCAGGACTAGATAAAAGAACACTTCATATTTCACGCTTGTCATATCCCTTCAACGGACTGAAATATTAATCCCACTCTTCGATAAGGAAAAAAAACACAATTTGGCGGTTGGCGGGTCCCACTGATTAATACTGAGCCTCTCTAGAGAACTTTAAGAGTGTCGAGACAGCTGAGAGCTCCATACTTTGCGGACGCGGAATCTTGGTGTCGTTTTTAACTGCAGAAACATTGTGTATTTTGAGTGTGGTGTATAGTATGAGTGTCGGTGTGTATTTTGTCGTGGTGTATAGTGTCTTGGTGTATAGTGTCGTGGAGTATAGTGTCTTGGTGTATAGTGTCTTGATGTATAGTGTCGTGGAGTATAGTGTCGTGGAGTATAGTGTCATGGTGTATAGTGTCTTGATGTATAGTGTCGTAGAGTATAGTGTCGTAGAGTATGGTGTCGTAGAGTATGGTGTCGTGGAGTATAGTGTCGTGGAGTATAGTGTCATGGAGTATAGTGTCGTCGTGAAGATACATAACTTGCAACATGAAAGCCATGTTGCAAGTTATGTATCATCACTGCCCAGGGTTCACTTACCCAGGCTCTACACTATGGGCCTATCCTGTCATTAACATTCGTCTCGCTTATAATATATTTCAGGAATTCTTTGATGATATATTTTGGTATGTAACTTTAATATCAAGTTCTTACTACCGTCACATATTAACCCTTCACATCCGAGTAAAGACTTTCCCCCCTAGCAGTCTATCGTCAATTCTACGTCCATTCTGGGGGTTTAATATACCCTTGTCCCCGTATATATTTTAATTATTATATTGTCCTGTGACTCTTTATATTATAGTGGTTACCGTGTTATCTATGCCGCACTATGCAATCACCGGGTCAACTAGTTTGTGGTCACGCCACCTGACCTCCTGGGTAGCGAGTGAGGTGATGTAATGGGGAGACGAGCTCCTAACTTCAGTCGGCTTTGGACGCTCGTTAACACAAGACCATTACTGAGCTTGGTAAACTGCTCCAGCAGGTTGGCAAGACGTGTGGGTCTGGGTAATGTATTTTAACTTGTAGTACCTGTATTTTGTGCTTTTGGTATTTCAGTGTCCGAGTCAGTCATTGTCATTTGAGTAAAGGTTTTATTTGATTTTAATGTTATTCCTATATTATGTGTACAATACAGTTGTTATATTGCAGGTGTTAAAATCATTTATTTATCTGATTAAATTAACTTTTTGTTTCTTGTTGGCCCCCATTAAACAGGTCTGCTTGTAGCACAAACGGGCCTTCAGATGGGTATGACTGCCGTACCTTTTATTTACAACACTACATTACCTTGAGGTGCTTCCGGGGCTTAGCGTCCCCGCGGCCCGGTCGTCGACCAGGCCTCCTAACTACAGACCACATTTAATATTTATATAGCACCCGGAGTCACCTGTTTCATTACTGTTTATATACGTTACAGCTTAGTAATGTTACGTCCTCGACTCGCCCTTGAGCGACCTGGATTAGATCCCTGAGCAGAAAAGAAGCGATTGGGCAAGTTTCTTCTCGTCTAATGCCTCTGTTTGTTTACTTACCAGTAAAGAGATATACGGGAGTTAGGCAAGTGTTGTGGGTTGCATTCCGAGAACAGGACTATGTAGGAGTTCCCTTTTCCACCTATCACTTACCAAGCCAAGCCGGTCGCGTTTTATCCTAAATCCTGTATTATATATTTATATATATTATTTATATATATAATTTGACGATACTGAGGCCTAATATAGTACATATGATATAACTAGGCTTAGTAATATTAAAGTTTGTTTTTAGCATAATTTTTTTCCGGACTCTTTATAAAAAGTGAATAGTAACCAATTCTGCCTATTTGCCCATCACGACAATATCTGTACGATCATCCACATAGTTACGGTAACAACTACCTCATCAGCAGGCTGGGTTGGTGAGAGGGAGAGAACTACTCTGCCTCTCACTCTACAATCAATAAGACTGCTCACATGTGGACCTGGTGGAGCCAGTAGCCTCGGCACCTGACCGATGCCTCATCTTCACTCTATGTGCTCATGTTAGTCCCGTATTTTACCCGTCTGACAATGCTGATGCATCCTCCCTTACACTGCTAAACCTACACACGATTAAACGTGTGAAAACCATCAGATTACCAGCCTGAAATATGTATTCATTTTCTGCAATCAATAAATAACTGAAAACTCACACCCCAGAAGTGAGAGTGAGTGAGTTTTCAGTTGCATATAGTCCTAGGGACCATTCAGGCTTGTTCATATATATAATTAACCACGATAAAATACACATGGTTATACCAAAGTTTAACGTTTCGTGTTCTTCTACAATAAATTTATCGTATTGTTATGTGCTTGGGAAAAAATGACATTAGCCTAGGGCCTTGCAACGTATGAGATGGTAAAAATACCATTCTGATAATGGTTGGTCTTTCCTGATAACCAATTAAACCTCTTTAACTGCGCAAATACTGAGACATTAGGGACACAAAATATGAGGAAATTCTGCGATACAAAAATTGGATGCTTCAGAAAAACGCGTCTCATGACTGTTAACCCCCATGTCTATGGTAACCCATGACTGTTAACCCCCATGTCTATGGTAACCCATGACTGTTAACCCCCATGTCTATGGTAACCCATGACTGTTAACCCCCTGTCTATGGTAACCCATGACTGGTAACCCATGACTGTTAACCCCATGTCTATGGTAACCCATGACTGTTAACCCCATGTCTATGGTAACCCATGACTGTTAACCCCATGTCTATGGTAACCCATGACTGTTAACCCCATGTCTATGGTAACCCATGACTGTTAACCCCATGTCTATGGTAACCGTATAATTGAGGTGTCGGTGCTTCAGGGCGGTCTCGACGCACCCCTACTTGTATCTGATACCACTGTTATACGCTATTATTATTAGAATTAAATGAACCAGTTGTGTTAACGCAAGAATGGCCACAGTAACAGCGGCATTTGTAATAACGGCAACAACAGTAGTAGTAGTATTTTGCAAAACATGGATGGGGGGTTGTCAAGAATAGCATCAGCTGAATGGGTTAAAGCGGACAGACAATTCCCATGGATATTTATGTGTGGGTTGGCTTCCCGTAGAGAGCGTTAGAGGTGGACAGGCAAGCCTCGGCATCTCTCACACCTCGCTGTCAGCCCAGTCACCTCGCCTCAGTTACTCCCACGAGAAAATGTTGATTTATGATGCAGAAATTGATGGTGCAATACACTATTATATCAACAGCTTTCAGAAATGCAGTTTTAACACACACAAGATATCATATATCTACATCTTAGGGTATCTATCCATCAGGCCTCGCGGTTGAGTGGATTGCGCTTAGGGGTCGTAGTCCTAAGGGCCCGTGTTCGATTGCCGGGGGAAGCGGAAACAAATGGGCACAACTTCTTTCACCCTGTTGCACCTGTTCACCTAGTAGTACATATTTACCTGGGAGACAGCTGCTACGGGCTCCTTCCTGGGAATATGTGTATGCCAGATAAAAATATATGTAGTAGATATAAAAATAGATTGGTTAAAAAGGTGGGATCCAAGAGCTAATAGCTCGATTTTGCACACACAGTATGTAGCTCCAGCGTGGAGTAAGTATCTAGTCAAATACCCAAATGAGCCACAGGGCCTAAAGAAAGGGCTTTTCAGTGTCTGAGTGGTTAAAATATGGAATGCATCATATAGTGATGTGGTGGAGGCTGACTCCATACACAGTTTTAAATGTAGATATGATAAGAGCCCAGTTGGCTCCTGAATCTGTACACAAGTTGATTGACAGTTGAGAGGCGGGACCGAAGAGCCAAAGTTCAACCCCAACAAGCACAATTAGGTAGTATAGAACAACCTCACCTCCCACCCTACACCCCCACATACACCTTTTTTTTTTTTTTTTTTTTTTTTTTTTTTGAGATATATACAAGAGTTGTTACATTCTTGTACAGCCACTAGTACGCGTAGCGTTTCGGGCAAGTCCTTAATCCTATGGTCCCTGGAATACGATCCCCTGCCGCGAAGAATCGTTTTTTCATCCAAGTACACATTTTACTGTTGCGTTAAACAGAGGCTACAGTTAAGGAATTGCGCCCAGTAAATCCTCCCCGGCCAGGATACGAACCCATGACATAGCGCTCGCGGAACGCCAGGCGAGTGTCTTACCACTACACCACGACCTATCACTGTAAGATACGCGCGCGCGCGCCAACGAAACCCCGGCTCCGAGTTCCCTGGCCACAACAACACTACCACCAATCACGACAAGAACCCCCAAACTACTTCCATCGTCTTCGGCAAGGTCGGCCTCAGCTGAATTAGCCAATAAGTAGCCAGTTTCTCTGCCCGCCTGGTGAGGGCGCCGAGCTGGGAGAGGGAGCTTCACCAGGGTAAGTGAAAGAAGAGTAGAGGGAGAGGACGGGAGAGGAGCCAAGAAAGGGAGAGTTGTAAAGACGCCAGCAGCAGCAGTGGTCATGGGAGAGAAGGGAGATGGGCGGGCAAGCCTGGTGTCATTGGCAGAGTGACCGCCTCGTACACTAGGATCTCTCTTGTCCGGCCCAGGAGTCACGGTCGGTCTACACCAGCTGCCGGAGCATCCCTACACCAGCTGCCGGAGCATCCCTACACCAGCTGCCGCAGCATCCCTACACCAGCTACCGCAGCATCCCTACACCATCTGCCGGAGCATCCCTACAGCAGCTGCCGCAGCATCCCTACACCAGCTGCCAGAGCATCTCTACACCAGCTGCCGGAGCATCCCTACACCAGCTGCCGGAGCATCCCTACACCAGCTGCCAGAGCATCCCTACACCAGCTGCCGGAGCATCCCTACACCAGCTGCCGGAGCATCCCTACACCAGCTGCCAGAGCATCTCTACACCAGCTGCCGCAGCATCCCTACACCAGCTGCCGGAGCATCCCTACACTAGATGCCGCAGCAACCCTACACCAGCTGCCGCAGCATCCCTACACCAGCTGCCGCAGCATCCCTACACCAGCTGCCACAGCAACCCTACACCAGCTGCCACAGCATCCCTACACCTGCTGCCACAGCATCCCTACACCTGCTGCCATAGCATCCCTACACCTGCTGCCACAGCATCCCTACACCAGCTGCCGGAGCATCCCTACACCAGCTGCCATAGCAACCCTACACCAGCTGCCACAGCATCCCTACACCTGCTGCCGGAGCATCCCTACACCTGCTGCCACAGCATCCCTACACCAGCTGGCATAGCATCCCTACACCTGCTGCCACAGCATCCCTACACCTGCTGCCACAGCATCCCTACACCTGCTGCCACAGCATCCCTACACCTGCTGCCACAGCATCCCTACACCAGCTGCCGGAGCATGCCTACACCAGCTGCCGGAGCATCCCTACACCTGCTGCCACAGCATCCCTACACCAGCTGCCGGAGCATCCCTACACCTGCTGCCACAGCATCCCTACACCAGCTGCCGGAGCATCCCTACACCAGCTGCCGGAGCATCCCTACACCAGCTGCCGGAGCATCCCTACACCAGCTGCCGGAGCATCCCTACACCTGCTGCCGGAGCATCCCTACACCTGCTGCCGGAGCATCCCTACACCTGCTGCCGGAGCATCCCTACACCAGCTGCCGGAGCATCCCTACACCAGCTGCCGGAGCATCCCTACACCAGCTGCCGGAGCATCCCTACACCAGCTGCCGGAGCATCCCTACACCAGCTGCCGGAGCATCCCTACACCTGCTGCCGGAGCATCCCTACACCTGCTGCCGGAGCATCCCTACACCAGCTGCCGGAGCATCCCTACACCAGCTGCCGGAGCATCCCTACACCAGCTGCCGGAGCATCCCTACACCAGCTGCCGGAGCATCCCTACACCAGCTGCCGGAGCATCCCTACACCTGCTGCCGGAGCATCCCTACACCTGCTGCCGGAGCATCCCTACACCTGCTGCCGGAGCATCCCTACACCTGCTGCCGGAGCATCCCTACACCAGCTGCCGGAGCATCCCTACACCAGCTGCCGGAGCATCCCTACACCAGCTGCCGGAGCATCCCTACACCAGCTGCCGGAGCATCCCTACACCAGCTGCCGGAGCATCCCTACACCAGCTGCCGGAGCATCCCTACACCAGCTGCCGGAGCATCCCTACACCTGCAGGAATAAGAACAAATAACAGCATGTGGGAATGAGGGAGGGAGAGGGGTGGACGTCACGGTGAGTGGGTGGAGGGGTGGGCGGGACAGTGTGTCACGGTCACCCCCTCTCACCATCCACTGTCTATTGCTCACACTGTCACCCGTCCCACTATCTATTACTCCATCTATCCCCCCCCCCCTCCTCATCCTATCCCTATTGCGTGCCACTATCTTCTAACCTTCGCTGTTCATCGTCACTATTCATTCAGTGTTCATTAAAGTTCACGTCACTTCGGATCCTGTCTGAGTACCGTCAAATCTTGCGTGTTCCCTGTCAATCCAGGAGTCCACTTCCAGGAGATTTGCACAAAAAAAAATGACCATAATGAGTTGTAGATAAAATAGCCAGTAAGGCGGCGAGTGGGACCACGCCGAGAGTTACAATACCAGCAGGACATTGACAGGAAAGTTAGTCCTTGGATCGTTTAGCAGGATCCGTCCTGCCTCGCCACCGTCTTCCAGTTTTCTGGGACGAAAAAGGTAAATCGGCGCTTTGCGCTTCATACGTGACATTTAAATTATACAAATACGAAGACCCCCCAAAAATATATATATATTTATAACCCAAATAGTAAGAGTGTGTCAAGCCGGCAGTCTTGAAATATATTCTGGTAAGCATGTAATTTTTTCCATCTTATATCTTTTCCGCCTGCTCACAAGGATGTAACTGCCGATATGGTAGTTCATTTGTCTCACCAATCACTGTGGGTTTCACTCAAGGTTGTCACCGCGGGAGGCGAGTCGGGTGTGAGAGAAGGCTGGCACACCCTCACTCTGCCACTGCTACAGCCACACTATTACTGCGGCCATCACCTTACTTCGCCTTTAGGTCGTGCTCTGTGCAGTTGCCACGCGCTCATTTCCACCCCTATGGATAGCAGGCTGTAGTACATATGGGTATATTATTTGAACAGCCTCATCTCGGTTGTCAAGTAAATGAGAAAATTTAGACAGTAACAAGGATATAAATCAAGTTATTTATTAATTCTAGCCTGGACAGTTATCTTGCAATCCACGAGGTCATTCCATCAATGGCGACGCGCCAAGACTAACTGGTAACCGATCCCTAGCCAGTTGCCGCGCGTCATCGGCGACATCTATTGGCCATTTATCATTCCAGAACGCACAAGAAATAATAACCCACGTATTGTGCCCGGGTCGACAGTGTCTGTGTACACAAATGATGGAGCATTACAGGAAGAGGAGTGCGGACAACGTGGTGGGAGGACTGAGCTGGTGTAGGGCTGCTGAACATCGATCTACCAGACAACAGCTCAAGTGCCAGGTGTTAGATGATACTCCAGCTTAACCTCAAACTCTTTTATCTTGAATACAAATTATCCAATACGTATTGTAAGGCATGCGCCCTCTTCCATCATTTATTTATCGGATTATGTCGCTTTTTTCGCGTGTGATTGCTGAGAGAAAGCTTCTCGCGCCGGAACATTTACTTTTAGGGAAGCTTGGTGGAACGCGTGGTACAATACTGACTGGTACATGCTGGGAACACGTTGCTCGCTCTCAACTTGGTTACGGTCCTCATGACACTACCGGTAAATATTCACCCCGGTCAAATTACCCTCCACAACTATGCCTTACACGCACACACACACACACACAACTATATATATATATATATATATATATATATATATATATATATATATATATATATATATATATATATATATATATATAAAGTGTATGTAATGTATCAATGACAATTACAACACATTTTTTCTGCGTTTGCAAAAGTATCACGGGTGGCATTCATCCTGCAAATGGTCTATCTGTTAGATTTAGTTCTCTGGACAAAATTAAGTGTAGTCTAGCATAGGGCAGGTGTAGTCTGGCACAGAGCAGGTGTAGTCTGAATACCTTATATTACCCTGTGTTTCAAACTTTTCACTATAGACGCTCATGATTTTAATTAATTAATTTTTTCCTTGATATTATTCTGGTCTGATTTGTTTGGCAACTGAAGATTCATATCAGTACTTTCCACTTATTATTTTCGAGGTGGGGATTTATCACATAGCAAGCTATTGACGCAAATTCTGCAATCCCCATTATAGTGTAGGACACCCATATAAATGCCGTTGTACCCATGTTAAAATATATATATATATATATATATATATATATATATATATATATATATATATATATATATATATATATATACGCTGTGTGCATAGGTGGTTGATGAACACGCGACTGACGGCTTTCTTAATTAGCATTTTTTCATGCTAATGTTCTAAAATCCCCGCCTCGAAGATAATAACTGAAAAGCACTGATACCACTCTTCAATTGCCAAACAAATCAGACCAGATGAGTATTGGCAAACAGATTAAAACAGGGAGCTTCTGTCGTAAAAAATTATGTCAGTCCTGCCAATTACACAACATTGACATCAGTGCTAACTTGAACACTTGACAACTATGTTTTCCTTGGAACACCACCTTCCCGTGACTGGAGAATTGCATTTTCCTACAACACAGAGCAGTTGAATGTGGCTTGTGAATGTGGATCTTCTGGCTGAAGGATAGGAGACAGACTTAGTGTATTACGTTTTTAAGAGATAAGCTCTATAATCTTTTAAGGTTAAAAAGCCATCGCCTGTTTGACTCTACCTGTTTTGGAATTAAGCTGTGATTTACAATGCTAATTAATTTGAAGACTGGATGAATACTGTATTGTGTTTATGTTGCACCATTGGCTTCCATGTTACACTGTAAAGTACAACATAACCACAACATTGACAATCAAGTTCAAGTACGTTTATTGAGACAATAAAAAACATCTCAAAGGGATAGGGTAGTTTAGGCTATTTCTACTCTACCCAATAATGGCAATAACATAACTATAGCACTGTCAGTTAGGATGATGACCATGATAATATTATTATTACTGTATACATGAAAAGTTTAAACAATACAAGGGAGAGGAGGAGGAGGATGTGGTAGAGGAAGAAGCAGCAGCAGCAGGAAAAGGAAATGGACACGAAAGAAGTGGAAAATGTGCTGAAACTGTTTAAAGCAAATATCATTACTCCATGGCTTATAATTGATATGTGACCAAAATCTATGGTACATTCAGTGCCAAGTGAAGTATTGTCACAGCTTAGAGACTGATGTACAGAGCACACACAGTCCTCATCCACAAGAGATACATACCACGCTAATAATTCAGGAGATGGATGGCCTTATAGTCAGAACTTTTGGCTAGTTATAGTCATTACTCAGTGATACACAGAAGATGGCATCTGATACACAGAAGATGGCATTCCCTAATTACTGTATATACTTTGCTCTTGGTCAAAGCTCTGGTGATTTTAGATTTGTTCCTACATTAATAACCAGCAAAAGAATATAGCATGCAGTCCGGCATCTCCATATATTCTATAATTCTTTTCATCAAATGTGTTGCAAATAATTTGCTCAAGAGTAACACTAATGCAATTGCAAATGTAAGTGCAGGTACAGATATATACAAACATTAGAGCTTGGCAACTTTACCAGTACATCAATCAGAGATGCAGATTTATTATGTCAAACTATCATGTACACAGAATTTAAACATAATGAAATTTTCAAGTTCATTAAGATTACAATGATGTTTCTGGTTTGTATTATGTCTGAGAATCCTTCCAGAGAAACTTACTTCCATTAGATGAAAAAACACATTACTCTGTATACCACACAAGCTCAGCACCCAATTATTACATATCTGCTACTATTAAACATTAACGAAGAGCAGGATAAATTACCTCAGCAGCTATATTACTTTTAACAATGTAGAACACTGGAATGGTTGTCCAGCGTTAAGACTAGTCACTAGATTGTAGGTTGGTGAGAGGAACAGTCCAGTATGTTGCAAGTAATCTGTTGCATTATCTCCTTGTAACACCTTTGGTTTCTACATACAATGCAATTTTCATTGTATTCAGTGCCATGGTATGATGGCCATGACTGACATACCATTGCCATGGTATGCCATGGTGAAGCAAATTAACCATTTACCCCCCATGGTGATCAATGGGTAGTTAGCTGCTTTTTCAATTATTGCAACATGGATCTGATTTTTACAAGTGTGTATCAGTTTAGAATCAATATTACTGTGAATTTTAATTTAAAAGTTGAATATCAGGCTATAGCTAATTTTATAATTGCAATTCCATTATGAAGCTGACTTTACAATTATGCTGAACTCGACTTTTGAATCAAATATTCTCATGCAGGCAACTTTTTAAATTAAGCATTACCAAATTAAAATCTTAAGTGGTTTGTGCATTTCCCTTGTGATGCTGGGCATGCCTTTGGTAGTATTTGGAAAATCTGAACATCCTCTGGTTACTGTCTGTCTCAGTCTCTATTATGATATTCATGGAATATGTCAAGTCCCTGATTATACACAAACATATACCATTTAAATAGTTTGCATACTGTACAAAATTTCTTTGATTATAAAAACAGTTCCATATGAACATGAACAAATGTCTACTATACATATATACTGTACTTATTATTTCAAAATTGTAAACTTTTTACACATTAGTATGTACAAATGGACTTTTATGTACAGTACAGTACATCCATACACACAAAGATTGATGGACAATACCATGTCATTTAACAGCTGTTACTATAATTGCAAACACTCATTCAACTACATTAGGCACTCAAAGACTTGAGTGGTTTCATATTACATTAGTACACAGTTCTTACATCTTCATTAATTTAAAGTGTCTAATACAGATTACACTTAGAACCTTCCTTACACTGAGCAAATTGTAGTGTGTAGTTCTGTACTTACCTTGTGGCGGGATGACGTCAGGAACAGGATGTGTGGTGATGGTGGTGGATGATGTGCATTCTGGAGGTGGAGTTGCTGTGGGTGAGGCAACCAACTTCTCCTGTTGCCCCTCACCTTCACCAGGGGGCCTCCCTCCTATCCCCGAGGATGCCTCCAAGCTCTCACCGCCGCCCGCTAAAAAAGGTTGCTGCAGATGCGGACGTGGAGAGGGTGGGGCGGGGGCGGAGGGCAACGCCGGGCTCTGTCGGCACTGACGCTGGTCCTCGCATTCCATCTCGGGTGAAGGCGGGAGGCCGTCGGCTAAAAAAGGCTGGTGTTGTACACTGCTGAGTGGCTGTTGGGGAAGTTGCTGCTGAAGACGTCCTGATGGACTTGGCTTCTTGAACTTTTCTTCAGCTTCATCCCATTCATAACCTTCTAAACATGTAAGTCCTCTTCGTGTTCTCTCAAGAGTTTCAGAGTGCAAACCACCAGTGTTTCTGTACTGGTTGGAATGAATGCGGCCCTCTCGATAATCCACTGTGTATTCGTCTAAGTGTAGTTGTAGTAATCTTTGGTGATTTGTATCTTCTACAGCTTGAGATGGGTTGTTTGGCACACTCAATCTGGTAGGTGGGTGGTACTCATTGTTACTGCCATCACCTGGCCGTCTCGGCCGGCCTTCATCTAAGGTTTCAAGAGATCGAGTGTGTCTAAGGGAGGCACGCCGAAGTTGTTCACGCCACTGACTGTCATCTTCCCAATCCTGTTCCTCTGGTAAAATATCATGATTTGTGGGACTCTGTAGCTCATGGGGACTTAGTGACTCATGATAGGAAACACGACTGACAGAACTGTCTTTACTAACTAGACTGTCACGTTTGCACACCTGGTATGGTAGCATAAGAGGTATTGGCAAAGGTGAGGTTGCATAAGGTGAGGTGGCTCTTTGAGGTACACTTCCACTGCTATGGAGACTACTAACAGAAGCTCGTTGACTAGTCAACTGAGAGAATGCCCCACGATGAGAGGTAAGTGTAGATGGTGGTGAGGAAGGATTAGAATTAATAGAACTATTTAGACTTGCCCTCACACCATGTGATGCAGCAGAAGCAATTTGTGGAACTGTAGATGTTGTCCAGTTTGATACATGAGGTGGACCACTAGTATATACCTGCTTCATCTCCAAGGGAGTTGGCCCATTACTAGCCCCTCCCACAAATGTCCGAGGTGGATCATCAAGAAGACCCTCTAAAGACCGGGTTCTACGATGGCCTACTGGAGGTCCTGAAGTAGGACTATCTGTTTTGATTGACAGCCCATGAGGAAAAACATTTTTAGCATCTACTTCTGGATCTGGAGTATATGCACGTCGTTTCATTTTTCTAAGGGTATCAGAGTCATATACATTGCGTTCATCTGGGGAAGTGACTGTCTTTCCCTCCAGAAACTCCACTGAAGTTCTTAACTCATGAGCCAACCTTTCACGTCTTTGTTCAAAGTCTGAAGCACTAGTGATCTGATTTACTTTTCTTCCAATGTCTTGCCTCTTATTTGCTTCAAGATCACGCTGATTATTCAGTTGATAAGATCGAGAGCGAGGAGTACCTACTATCCCTTCAGCTAATGTTGTTGCCCCATCATCACGAATTACATCTGAGTAGTAGTAAGGTGCAGAACGAGGGCTAGTCTCACTGCCTACAGAGGCATTTGAAGTTGCTCTTAAGTGAACTGGGGCCAAGTTGCTCCCACCTGACACAACACTTGCTGTCGGACTAACCACACTCCGAGATGATGCTTCTGATGAAGTACGTTGATGACTTACAGTCAGGTGGGCTACTGGGCTTTGCACTCCACGAAGTGCATCAATCATGGGAGATCCTGTTGGTTCAGAATTGCCTGAGAGCATCTGGGAAGAGCTCTTTCTCAACAAGGATGTTCTTGGTGTAGGTACGTTCTGATAAGTGCACAACTCATTACGCTCTGCATAAGGATCAGGAGATTTTGGTCGTGATCCAGTGGAATTTGATCTTTCTCTCTCCGGTTGTGAAAACATTTTTGCATTTGAAGGAACATTACAATACTCTCTGCCAGTCGGTGGAATCTGATTTGTGTTGATAGATGGTCGAGCATTATGCTGAAAACCTTCATTAACATAAGGATTTTCAATTTTGTTGGAAGAATATGAATTATCTAAATTGCTTTGATAGGAAGAATTGTGATCTAGAGCAGATTTTGGCCTGGCAGAAGATTCATGTTTGTCCCCTGGAAGAAGAACATCTTCAGCACACTGAGGGAAGGGTTTCCGCCTGTCCCTCTGGAATTTTTTCTCTGCTCCAGGCATGGTATAGTCCCCAGGATAGGCTGCTGATGCTGGGTATCTATCCTCAGACCTTAAGATAAAGCTATCATCATCATGAAGGCACTCAAGGGTGTCCTCAAAAACAGGTCTTCTCTTCAGCTTATCTGAATGAAGACTAGCTGAAGAGTCGGATTTTTCGAAGGTTCGTCTATCTTTTCCAACTGAAGACCTGGAGGAGTTCAGGTCTTCTCGAAGACTGCTCTGGCTAACCCTCAATGATCTTGAGGAGCTCAGAGCATTTCGTAAATGTGGTGGTGGATCTGGGGTTTCCAAATTTTCAAAGTCAAAGTTTTTAGCTTTAGGGGCTCCACTATCTAGCTCATCCATCGGGGGTGGGCTCATTGGTATTGGAGGAGGTGGGACTAGATCAGAATCGGAGGAATCCTGGGCATCTGGATCACTGGATGGTTCTGCACCACTCAGATAATAGGATGCTGGTCTGAAGGTATCTGATAAGCTAAAGCGTGGGTTGCGGGGTGGATCCAGACTGTCTAGGTCTTTGGATGCCTCATCATCTGCATCAGAAGAAGCATTGGACTGAGATTTCAAATCTAATTTGTTGAGGGAAGAATTTAGAGCAGTATCTGATGTATAGGGCCTGTCAGCATTCGATTGTGCTTTGAGATCATCAGGTTTATCTGGAATCTGAGGTTTTTCATCTTCCATGGGGCCATCATTTTCTGAATTTGGAACTTCCATGTATATAGCTTCATAATGAGACTGTCCTCTGTAAATGTATTCATAATGCTGAGGCTCATCTTTATCACCAATTTCATAATATCTTGGGCTTTCTGGAGTAAACATCTCACTAGCAACTTTGCTGAAATCAAGTCGAGGAGCGCCTAAGGGGTAGATTGAAGCACTGTTAGAAGATGTGTCTCCACTCATCTCAATGTAAGTGTGTTCTTCATATTCAGTTTTTGCAAAGGTATCTGGATATACTGGTTCTGGTGTGGGGAGGTGTTTACTGCTTAGACTACTACATGAGCTAGCTGGGGCAAGAATACTTGATCCCTGACTAAGTTTCTTAGGTGGACTCATGGGCAAATAGTTTTCTTCGGTATAGGGATTAGGACGTATTAAGGGACTCTGAAGGTCATTTGAAGGAAGATATATTGGCGGTGGAGGGGCTTCCTCTTCAGGAGGCTTATCAAGGTCAACAATGATAGAATTATCATTATCTGGAAACTGGAAGTTGTTTTTTACAAGCTCACTATTAGGAATACTGTCCATCCACCTAGGTTCCTCACCGCCACTATCACTATCATCCAGACCTTTAAGAGACTCTTGTATGGATTCTGCCAAACTGAGTCTTAGATATCCAGGAGTAACAACTGCATCCATATCTCCTCCCAATGTTGGCTTCTTTGGTGGTCTAGGTGGGGGAACAAGAGAGACCATATCATCTTTTTTATCATCTGCAGACTTTCGTAATTCAGCTAAAACAGATGACGTGGCAAACACTTTTGTTATTTTCTCAGAGCCAGTAGTGTAAAGATCTTCACTCTGTCCTTCATCACTTGAACTTTCATTTGATAACATTTCAGAATCGCTATGAAACTTTTTTCTGGATAAATCTTGGTTCATGTTAACTCTCTCCATGTGCTCTATTGATTTATCTTCAAAATTCTTAAGAAGGGCCTTAACTGAACGAGGCTGAAGTGGTTTCTTCATAATAGGAGGCTTGACAGGATTAACTATCTGCTCATTTTGCTTTATTTCTTCAGGCTTATTATCATCATCAAATAAAAACTTTCTTATGTTGGTTCGACTCAGTCTTGAATCCATAATATCCTGAGGACTTCTAAGTTCCCTATACTCAGTACTTAAAGGCTCTGAGCTTGAATTATATGGAGGACTTGTTGAAGGATTTTCCTCTGAAATTGAAGCCCCAATTACTTCATCTTTCTTTTTGTAATCACACACACTCTTAACCTGTGCTTCTTGGGCAGTAACCATAGTAGATTCTGATGTTGTAAATTCTGCCTTTAGTGGGGAAACAAGTGCTTCTGAACTTCGAACTTGTGGTGAAATAGGTTTCAATGGTTCTTTGAGGGGTTCCCTCATATTGCCAACTAGATGCTCAATAGAATCAATATTAACAGTTTGATTATGTACTCTAGACTTTGGTTCACAATGTCTTACTTGTGTTATATGTAATTCCCCAGAATTTTTCACATTATTTTCTTTGGTATCTAAGACTTTGTTTGTAAATTTCCTAATCCGGTCTTGGACTAAGTTCATTTGACTTTGTGTTTGATGGTGAGTTTCCTGCACCATCTTTGGACTTTCTAAACATGGCAAGATTGGAGTGGATTTTTTCAAAGAATTGGATTTGAAATTTTCCTGTGATGATGATGATTCACAATTCTTCTCTGGGGTGATATATTCATAGCTATATTCCTTTACTACCTTTGATTCATCTACTTTTGATTTTAAATCTGAACCCATTGTTCCCCATGATCTATCAAACTTTTCTGGGCTCCAAGTTTCTGGTCGTCTTGCAGTGCGATCAAAACCTTGTCTGCGAACCACACTAGAACACTCTGGGCTGCTCTCTAAACTATCTGGATTCCATAGAGAACCTCCTCTGATATTCCTCTTTTCATCTCGGTGAAGAGACATTTCAGCTCGTAGGGTATCATAGCCACTGTCTGAATATTTACCAGTAGATGTAGTGTCATCCTGTATGACACCTCTCTGAGACACATGTAAGTTAACTATCTCTGCTTTATGGGCAGCATGAGATTCATATGATGAATACCCAACAGAACTTTCATGGCTTTCTTCTCTTCCTGATATATTATGAAGAAAACTTTTATTCTTCTCCGCCGAAAGGCCACTTTCTTTGCTATTATCTCTTTGTTCAAAGAAACTGCTGTTTGACTGGAACTTACTTTGTGAAGAATTTTGTGCATCATATGAGGAATTTAACTCCTTGTGTAATCCAGTGTTTACAGGATTATTATTACTTTTTTCTTCTTCAAATTTATTATCATTCACGGCAGGCATTTGAACATCAGATACATAATATGGGTCTCTTGTTGCATAAAACTGATCACTATACACATAACTTTGTTCATACTTTCTAGACACACCCAACTGTTTTTCTGCTTCCTGTTGCCGAGGTTCATACTTTCGCACTTCGTCAAATCCTTCATGTTTTTCAATAAAAACTGGTACAGCTCTCTGGCTCACTGTCCGCTCATTGTACATATTTTCTACATCAACAATATTTGTGGTACCCCTGGGAGTGCTAAAATGTTTACCCTCACGTGCTTCATTTACAATATTTATGTTTACATAATCTGGAGATGATGTGGTTATATCTGGAAGAGGTATTTGTTGTGATCCATAGTGGTCAGCAGGATTCTCAGTCATGTCATCCCTAGGAAAATCGCTAGAATCTTCAGGTCTTTCTTCATTGTCACGTCCCCAACCCTCTGGGGCAGATCCAATGCGCCTGCTATCACGACTCAGATCAGCACTGCTCCTTCTAGAGTTACGTCGGGTCCTTTTACGGGTTTCCCTCTCCTCCAACAAATCTGTGGGCCATATCTTGATCAGCCAGATAAACATGGCATTGGGATTAGTTTTCTATGTTAGTAAATCTTCATGCTGCTATGAGTTATTACTTTTATGTTGAGGAGCAAGACAAGTAACAATGATCAAGGCAAAAACAGCCCTTGCATGCTGAGCATAGAGCCAGGTTAAACTGCTGAACTCAGGTTTCAGCAAACATATGATTAGTTGGCAACAGAAAGCCTCCAGACAAGCTTACTGCAAAATCACTGTAGTCCATGCTATGGCCAGAAATTCAGAAATTTTTTCAAGCAAAGATTCATATCCCAGGAAATATAAATAAGGTATGAACATGCTATTTCAGATCCATATATGTACCCACTATAAAATAAGTTCAGGCAGCTAATTCTTTCAATATTGATATGGAAGAAGGCATATGACAGCACTGTATATATTATCTAAGTAGTGCTGTCAAATGACCAGCAATGGAACATCCCAAGTGCTTTGTTAGTTCAAAGAAATTACATATAATTTATTACATAATTATGACAATAAACTGTATTTCAAAACTTTATAACAAAACCTGAACCACCAGTAACATGCAACTGTATTTTCCCAGTTCATAACTCACACAAAGATTAACAAGGAATCTATTAATTGTGTGAATTACTTACTGTTCACAGATGATATCAACACTATTAGATCTACAAACATAAGAACCTCAATAGGAATAAGGTTCTTCAAGGAATATGTGACTTTTTTTTATCTTAGGGTAATGCCCATATTCAATTGTCAACTCAGAAAAGATACAGAAGATACCAAATACCACCAAGTGCCCTTAAGCAGCCATTCCAACAACTTTTCAATTTGTAAGTTTCCTACTAGTACTCTTGTGTTAGTAAAGCGATAGTTGAGGGTAAATCTTCCAAAGAAATATGCATGTCAGATAAATTAAATACACAATACAGTCAAACAATTACTGGGAAACATTAGAGAAGTCTGATACAAAATATATTATAAAGCAAGTCAAATGGAGATAATATAATAGCAAATATAATACTTACCATCTTCATCGGATGAATAGCTGTTGTATCGTGATGCTGAAGTGGATCTTCGAGAATCCCCTCCGCTGATATGCCTAGTTCTAGAACTTTCTCTTCGTCCTTCTCTCCTCTTGGTACTACTGCTGTCTGACCCCTGGTGTGATGCACCACCTTGAGGGGCTGGCCTTTCATTAAGCATCCCACAGGGTGAACTTAAGCCACCCAGGTTCATAGAACCATAATTCATGGGTCCTTGATTTTTAGGAAGGTTACCAGGAACCCATTCTATAGAATGTGCTGACCCATGGGGTTGACCAAGTACTGTGTTACCTGTGTAACCCTGGGGCATTCCTATTGTAGTTCCTGGAGATTTTAAACCAGACTCCTTTCCAGGTAAAAGACTTTGAGTATGAGCATGGCTCTGGATTATTTTTGTTCTGGCTTCTTGAGTCACTAGCTCATTCAACACCTGTTAAGGGTGAAGAAAATAACTTTTAAAAATATATGAAATATTAAAAATAATTGAACAAATATACTGTATACTGAAAAATAGGAAATTTACAACTAGAAGCTAAAATATTGCCAATTTAGTTACTGTAGTCATTTAACTTTTGTTTCACCTACTGATATATGCACAGGAGACCTGGTTGGGGACTGGGCCATGGGGACATTGAGCACCTAAATAATTTCAAGATAAGGTAACCTAAAATTTATATAAATTTAGTCTAAAACCGAAATTCCAAGTACTCTCATAGGAACTTAGGAGGACTGGATATGCTTCAACTGCATAAGGGTGATTAACGTAACTGAAAGGATTACAGGCTGATGTAAGATGCAGAGTTTTGGTTTTATAGGGTCCGTCTAATTACCACAAGCTACCACAAGCTACACAAGCTTCAGAAAGCTTCCTGGCAATACGTTAGTAATGAATAAATATGATATGTTAGGTTAGGCTGACCTAACCTAACCTATCCTAACCTAACCTAACCTAACCTAACCTAACTTAACCAAACCTAACCTAACCTAACCTAACTGACGCTTGGATCGTCGACTTGATTTGGCGTCACCAGCTTTTTATTTTCGCCTAATTTCTTTATAAAAAGATACTTTTTCAGATTAAAATTATGTTTTTTCGTGTTGTACATTCAGCACCAACATTATAATGAGTAAATATATCATATTTATTCATTACTAACGTATTGCCAGGAAGCTTTCTGAAGCTTGTGTAGCTTGTGGTAATTAGACGGACCGGTTTTATATCCAGTTTTGTTGTGTAAGTCTGACTTCTCTGTGCTTTGAGCTGCATGTACTCTGGGTCCTCTTCCCAGTTTGCTCACTAGCCTTTGCACTGACAGTGTTGCTTCACTGCTATGTTCGGGAGTCTGCCTGAGGCCAGCACACTGGGAGTGGAGTGCCTTGCCTTTGGGTGTTCACAAGTCTTTGACTCCTTTAATGAGCTCTTGGTTAGGGGCACTCTAATTAAATGATCAGTAACTTGCCAAGCTAGGAGCCGAAGTGACCTTAAGTGTGAAGGTCAGGGCAGGACTACAAAGAGACGAAAGTCCTTGGTATACCAGATTGAGGGCTTTGAATGTTCATTCCCACCTCGTTCTATTTTCCTGGTGATTGCTTTAGTTACAGGTCAAGTTATGGTTGACTTACTCTTCTGTATTTAAGTTTCCCTCAGCTTCCATTGGGGGCTGCCTAGAAGACACAGGTAGTTGGGGTGAAGGGCATGAGTTCTGTACCCTGGGACTACGTTACAACATTGCACAGCGGGTTGCTGTAGATAACCCTTGTTGTCTGTGCTGTGGCTGGTACATGTTCCATCACTAGCAGTGGGGGTGTCTTGTGGATACCTACCTACCTTGAGGTGCTTCCGGGGCTTAGTGTCCCCGCGGCCCGGTCGTCGACCAGGCCTCCTGGTTGCTGGACTGATCAACCAGGCTGTTAGACGCGGCTGCTCGCAGCCTGACGTATGAGTCACAGCCTGGTTGATCAGGTATCCTTTGGAGGTGCTTATCCAGTTCTCTCTTGAACACTGTGAGGGGTTTACTAGTTATGCCCCTTATGTGTAGTGGAAGCGTGTTGAACAGTCTCGGGCCTCTGATGTTGATAGAGTTCTCTCTCAGAGTACCTGTTGCACCTCTGCTTTTCAACGGGGGTATTCTGCACATCCTGCCATGTCTTCTGGTCTCATGTGGTGTTATTTCTGTGTGCAGGTTTGGGACCAGCCCCTCAATTATTTTCCACGTGTAAATTACTAACGTAACAATACTAACGTATTGCCAGGAAGCTTTCTGAAGCTTGTGTAGCTTGTGGTAATTAGACGGACCGGTTTTATATCCAGTTTTGTTGTGTAAGTCTGACTTCTCTGTGCTTTGAGCTGCATGTACTCTGGGTCCTCTTCCCAGTTTGCTCACTAGCCTTTGCACTGACAGTGTTGCTTCACTGCTATGTTCGGGAGTCTGCCTGAGGCCAGCACACTGGGAGTGGAGTGCCTTGCCTTTGGGTGTTCACTAGTCTTTGACTCCTTTAATGAGCTCTTGGTTAGGGGCACTCTAATTAAATGATAAGTAACTTGCCAAGCTAGGAGCCGATGTGACCTTAAGTGTGAAGGTCAGGGCAGGACTACAAAGAGACGAAAGTCCTTGGTATACCAGATTGGATACTCCCAACTGTGATCCATTTCTTCTATGCCTTGTTGATAGTTTGGTAATAGGCTTTTTCCTTCTAACTGTGATGGCAAGGAGTTGATCTATTGGCCAAACAAAAAAGTGAGGATTTAACCTGCTCACGAGTAAAACTCCAAAGTCAGCCATTATGCAGTCTAGTGTCTCATCCAGTCAATTGTAGCTGTATTTACACAGATGACTAGCAACAGTCGTCTGTCTTCCCATAACATTTTATGAGATACAGTACAGTAGTTAAATATAATTAAAAACATAATTTAAATCAGACCCCAGCTTGCTGTATTTAATAAATTTCAAAAAATTTATTAGCACTATTTATATATAAAAGAGTTCTTACTTTCTTGTAAAGCCACTGACAGGCATAGCATTTCGGGCAGGTCCTTAATTAATTCTATTTTCCCCCGGAATACGACCCGCCAAATCGTTTAACAACCAGGTACCCATTCACTGCTTGGTGAACAGAGGCTACAGTTAAGGATTGGATCAAACCTCCCCGGCCAGGCTACAAACCCAGACAAAGGTGCTCATGAAGCAACGGGCAAGTATTTTACCACTGCACCACGGGGTCTGCATGTCATGTTATCTTTTTATTACTACAATACTGTATTATTATTGCTCATATTATTATTAATTATTATTACTATTATTAATACAGTACTGTAGTTATTACTGTTATACTTTTTTATAATACAAACCTGTTGTCTATAAGCCTCATTATTTGTTCTGGGCTGTGGTGTAGCAGTGGCATCAGGACGAGAATTGGTTTTACGTGTCAAAGGAGACTGCAACATACGTTGTTTCCATTCAAGCAACCTTTTCATAGATTCTTCACGCTGAAGAGTAAAAATAAATCATTTAAATACTTTTTAAAGTACTGTATAGTATTAAAAAAAAAAATCTTGAATATAGCATGTTAATAATACTGCACATTTACAACAGATATTTAGACATCTACCAGCTTCTTACTATCATCATCACTCCTTTTATTGTAAAGTGTTGGGCACACTAAATATTAAAAAGAAATTGAAATGCACACTACTGTATTTAAAATATGGTATATTTTTATACACATTAGTTTTTAATGGGAAATAAAGAAATCATTACATTTAATTTCTATAGAAGCCCTACTGTATCCTTCTTCCCACCTCAACCTTGAAGCTAATGGAAATTTATGGCTATTTATCACTATCCCTATAATTTTGAATGTCTGGTAAAGTGTTATAGCTAAATAAAAAAAACTCAATCTATCATTAGTTTAAGCATCCTAACATACAGTATATGGAAAGAGGTGGAGTTTAAAAGAAATCCAGGAGTTTTTATTAAATTTATGTTTTGCTGGCTGAAAGAAGTGCACCAACAGCTGTAACACACCTGAGGGTGAACTTGACCCTGAACCCAATAGGAAAGATGTACGCAATAGCACGAACGGCAGAGTTAAAATACACCAAATGGCTCTCATTCACATTGCCCAGACAGTGTAATGCATCGTCTCTAAGGCACATCACCATACATCAAATCGCCAAGACAGAATGTATGGTATTGTTTGACATATACTCTGTCTTCCAACATGCTCAGTCCACTTGAGAAGCATCGAAGGGAATGGAGCTATCAGGAGCTAGTGCCAAGCCATTACAACTACACGTATATAGCACTTGAAAGGGATCAGGATAAGGATTTGGGATGGGACAGGGGAAAGAATGGTGTCCAACCACTTGGATGGTCGGGGATTGAACACCAACCTGCATGAATTGAGACATAGTGAGTAAACAAAGATACCTTGACCACAGCCTACAGGGAGGGGATGGCCAAATGTACCCAGTGCACAGATATTACTACCTATGACCATAGGCTAAATACCAGAGAACCATGAATGAAGTAGTTTTACCGAGAGCTGTGCTGTGTACATTGGCATTGAAATACTGCATAAGAACAGGCCAGAAAAGTTTCAGACATACAAAGACTGTAAATGACTAAATGCACACATGTTAATTTAATAGTACTGTGTATATATATATACAGTATATATATATATATATATATATATATATATATATATATATATATATATATATATATATATGCAAACAAGCCTGAGTGGTCCCCAGGACTATATACAACTGAAAACTCACACCCCAGAAGTGACTCGAACCCATACTGCCAGGAGCAACGCAACTGGTATGTACAGGGACGCCTTAATCCGCTTGACCATCACGACCGGACATAAGGAAGTGATAGCCGAAGCTATTTGAACCACTTCCCCGCCAGCACTCGGGTGGTAATCTTGGGCATAGCATTTTATCAAATCACCTCATTCTTTGGGGCACACGTGAGGAACACAAAAGCAAACAAGCCTGAATGGTCCCCAGGACTATATACAACTGAAAACTCACACCCCAGAAGTGACTCGAACCCATACTGCCAGGAGCAACGCAACTGGTATGTACAGGGACGCCTTAATCCGCTTGACCATCACGACCGGACATAAGGAAGTGATAGCCGAAGCTATTTGAACCACTTCCCCGCCGGCACTCGGATGGTAATCTTGGGCATAGCATTTTATCAAATCATGCTATGCCCAAGATTACCATCCGAGTGCCGGCAGGGAAGTGGTTCAAATAGCTTCGGCTATCACTTCCTTATGTCCGGTCGTCATGGTCAAGTGGATTAAGGCGTCCCTGTACATACCAGTTGCATTGCTCCTGGCAGTATGGGTTCGAGTCACTTCTGGGGTGTGAGTTTTCAGTTTATATATATATATATATATATATATATATATATATATATATATATATATATATATATATATATATATATATATATATATATATATATATGTCGTACCTAGTAGCCAGAACGCACTTCTCAGCCTACTATGCAAGGCCCGATTTGCCTAATAAGCCAAGTTTTCATGAATTAATTGTTTTTCGACTACCTAACCTACCTAACCTAACCTAACCTTACCTTTTCGGCTACCTAACCTAACCTAACCTATAAAGATAGGTTAGGTTAGGTTAGGTAGGGTTGGTTAGGTTCGGTCATATATCTACGTTACTTTTAACTCCAGTAAAAAAAAATTGACCTCATACATAATGAAATAGGTAGCTTTATCATTTCATAAGAAAAAAATTAGAGAAAATATATTAATTCGTGAAAACTTGGCTTATTAGGCAAATTGGGCCTTGCATAGTAGGCTGAAAAGTGCGTTCTGGCTACTAGGTCCGACATATATATATATATATATATATATATATATATATATATATATATATATATATATATATATAATATATACACTATTATTGGAACATAAAAGATACACATGGTCCACAGCAAATTAAATACAAAATTTCAGGATGAAAACACATCTAACTCGACTAAAACGATTCTAGCCTACCAAAGGCACATGGAGGGTAACAACTGGGAAATATCCCATGTAGCTTGGATCAGTAGACCCTGTATGAGCATGATACTGAATATTTGCCAGATGTTACTAGGTAAGACTTTAGTGCACTATAACAGGCAATATGGAGTATAATTTAAGTATATTGCACAAATGGACAGGTCATTTTTACATAGTTGTGCAGAGAATAATAGGTGGCTGCCTTGGATTTTATCCATGATGAGATTCTTTTGATATTTTGATAGTGATTATTTTCAAAATATTGTAGTACTGTATATACATAAGCAACAACAATATGATTTTACCATTTTATAGTGTAATCTATCAACATACCCTATGTTTGCTATAAGTTTGCTCTTACCTGCTGCATCTTTTTACTGTCTCCATCAGAACCATCATCTTGCAAAGAAGTATTCATCATATCATCTTGCAAACAATGGCGAGGTAACCTTGCTGACGCTGATCTCATGAAACTGTTGTTGACACTATCGTTTGGAGAAGCACTGTTAGGATAACTGCCTGGTGGAGTAGGGACACTGTTGAGAGTAGTATTTGGTGATGTCTCATGTTTATAAACAGGTTCCTCGTGGTTGTATGCCCGACGATGATCCTGACAGGGGTCTTGCCGATGATTCTGTCTTGTGTCTGATCTTCGCTCCTGTCGACCGTCTTGCCGGAGCACATGGCGTGGATATTGTCTGTGATCTTCCCAAGACTCCTGACCAGCATCTTGCCTTGGAACTTCTTTTAAATCTTGACCAGCACCCCGCCGTAAGCTGTTAGTAGCACTGGGGGGTGTTGGTGTGGTAGCTGGTTTATGAGATATATACAAGTCAGGTGTAGCAGCTCCAGCAGGTGGTACACGCTGTGACACCCCCCCATGAACACTGTTCATGTGGTGGTGATCACTTCCTGGACTTTCTCCACGTCCAGCAGGTGAATAACGAGATGATGATCTGCTATGCATGTGTGAATGATACAGCGATGATTGGCGCATCTTCTGAGCATAGTTCTCCTCAGACCAATGATCTGATTCATTCTGACCAACCGAAGATTTTGGTCTTGTTTCTTCATGTCTTGCTAGATCTCCACCACTTCCACGTCGATAAGACCACATGTTGCTGCTATTGTGCTTACGATTATAGTCGAGAAAATCTGCACTATGTGGGCGAGGAGGCCCTGTTGGACGATGATTTTTATGAGGATCTGTATGGGAGACACGGGGAAGTGTATCGTCTTGCCGACAAAAGTTTGACCTTAAAGGTTCTGAAAGTTGTAGTTCTTCAGACAGTCTTGTCCCACCACTTCTTGAAGAAGCAAAAGAGTCTCGCTGATCAGGCCTTCGTACAGGGCTTTGAGGAATGGAGTTTGACCCATTACTGTCCCCATAAACATCTTCATAGTCTCCACGGCCTCCACCGGCTGTCACCCCATATGCATCAGGTGTCCTTCTCTCAGCTGCAGGAGGGTGATAGTGGAGGCCTCGACCATCTGGGTTATGTGTCTCAATTGTGCCATTTCCACCACCACCATGATCAGTATATGTGCGTGGATCTCTTTCGTCTCTTTCAGGGGATCGCTCTGGAGAAGTGCTATAATCCCGAGAAGAATTTAAGCGCTTAGGTTTTGGCGGAGCATTTGCATAAAGAGGTTGGCGATCTCCAGGCCGTAAGATTACTGATGAATCACATGATGTATTGAGCCGGTCACCCTGCACGCGCGATGATTCACTTGCCTATAAAATATATATATAGTACAGTATAAACAGTAGAGTACAGAATATTGCTGTTTTCTTACTTTCAATATCATTAGTAAAATCAGGCAATGTTAGACTTGATTAGAATCAAACAAGGACAATAAACCCACACATTAGAAAAAAGTACATGAAAACATTTAGGCTCATCTGAACTATTAATAAATAAAATCTTAATAACAATCAGGAGGGATTAAAATATCAATTAGTTATTGTACTAAGAATTTAATTCTTCATAGTATCAAATAACTTTGAAAAAACTATTTAAAAAAAAATAAAATACTTTTTTATAAAAAGTATAAAAAAGTATAAAAGTATAAAAATACTTTTACAATTAAGTGTTCATCAAGACTGACACTAAAGATAGACATGATACAAAAAAAAGTGATAAAAAGAATGGAATGCAAGCACAACTTTCATCTAAGAATTCTACATCAATCAAAATACTGTACCTGTGCAGTACAGTATTGTAAATATGTATACAGTATTGACTACAGTTCAATTGTCTAGTTCTTAAATTCCTTTACACGCACTGCAAAATTGGCTGCAGTTCTGGGGTCTACACCTGTCTAAGTCTCAAATAAAGGACAGGCCTGTAAGGCTGCATGAAATATTAGATAAATGTGGAACTATAGAAGCTAGAATTGATAAATTTGTATGGAAAGTGGGATGTGAATATGTTTATGCAAGACAAAGCTGAATGGAAGCAAGAATGTCAAGTAGAATGGAGTAAATAATAATGAACATGAGCAGTAATCAAACATACTTTGTCTACAAATGAATGCAGAGAAATACAGGGTATAGGGAAATGTATAACTTGTGTAACTGTTTAATGAGCTGGTGTGTAAAATTCAAGTTAGAAAGATTAAATGTGGTGGTTGTGATTCCAAATGCTCTGTGTGCTGAGAGAAGTGAGAATTTGTTGTATTGCAGTTTACAAAATAATTGCGATGTGTGATTTGAACTGTAGAGTAAGAGTAAGCTGTATAAATGACATAATGGGTAGTATGCAGGCGATGAGTCACAATAATGTGGCTGAAGTAGTTTGACCAGACCACACACTAGAAGGTGAAGGGATGACGACATTTCGGTCCATCCTGGACCACACAATCGACTTGAGAATGGTCCAGGACGCACCGAAACGTCGTCGTCCCTTCACCTTCTAGTGTGTGGTCTGGTCAAACTAATGGGTAGTATGTCCCTGGAATAACTGCATTAGCACTGTTGATTAAAACATTGATGCAGTGGAATAAACGTTTGTATTTGAAGCAGAGGAATATACAGTGGCTTAGATATACATGACACAGTATGAATTATGAAGAGATAAAGAGTTAAATTTCATGTACCTGTGGAGAGAAGCATGTTTATGTATATGATAAGCAGGCAATAAAAAATAATATTTGGAGATTTCCCTGTTTATATGAGAGTGCTTTGTAAGATAAGATTGAGTGGTAAGGTGGAGGATGTACCTTAGAAGGATGCATCCACTGAGGTATATCCTCCACAAGTATGTAAAACTAAACACATTTTGATTGTGGTTGATCATTGGACGTACAGTATTCTTGGTTTCTATGCCAAGTATATATCATAATACAAACAATATGACTATTATAATACAGTACTGTACATGCTTTATTATAGTAGTGTATTAAATAATATAATAGTGTATGTTTTGTAAATGATATTTCTGAAACATGTATTAAACCGGCTTTAAATTATTCAGGTTTAAAAGTAAAGTATGGATCAGTTGCTTGGGTTTAATAATAGTGATACTGACCTCATCGAGGGACCTTCCCTCCGGAGACCGGTACCTTCGGGAACGGTACCCATGGAAGCCAGAGTCACTCTCATCTGCCGAGGGTGACGCTGTAGATGCAAGGGATGAAACTGAGGGCCTCTCACTGCGTCGAGCACTGCTTCCACTACCCCACTTCTCCTCCAGGCTGTAGGAAGAAACACATGCTCAGAACAAAACTTCCCAGAATGTCAGAAAAAATAGCACTCATTACAGCAAATATCTTCTCCATGCTATCAAAACACAAACACACAGTTGATTGATCAGTTGATCACAAGTTGATTCACAGTAGAGAGGTGGGACCAGAGAGCCAGAGCTCAACCCCTGTAAGCACAACTAGGTACATATAACTAGGTGGGTATACACACAATTAGGTAATTACACACACACACACACAGTCACACAATAAAGAGATAAAGACAGGCTATTTAACACAAGGGGCACACGCACTAGGGGGACACAGGTGGAAACTGAGTGCTCAAATGAGCCACAGAGATATTAGAAAGAACTTTTTTAGTGTCAGAGTGGTTGACAAATGGAATGCATTAGGAAGTGATGTGGTGGAGGCTGAATCCATACACAGTTTCAAGTGTAGATATGACAGAGCCCAATAGGCTCAGGAACCTGTACACCTGTTGATTGACGGTTGAGAGGCGGGACCAAAGAGCCAGAGCTCAACCCCCGCAAGCACAATTAGGTGAGTACTTGAGAATTTGCTTTCCTTATCCACTGGAACACCTTACCAGCTACACCTGCCTCTCTCCAGCTTATGTACCAGCCTCTTATGCGGTACTGTGTCAAAGGCTTTCCGACAATAGAAGAAAATGCAGTCCGCCCAGCCTTCTCTTTCTTGCTTAATCTTTGTCACCTGATCGTAGAATTCTATTAAGCCAGTCAGGCAAGATTTACCCTCTCCGAACCCATGTTGGCGATTTGTCACGAAGTCCCTTCTCTCCAGATGTGTTACTATTTTTTTCTCACGATCTTGTGATCTTGTGTGTTTCTCACGATCGTGTACTCACCTAGTTGTACTCACCTAGTTGTGTTTGCGGGGGTTGAGCTCTGGCTCTTTGGTCCCGCCTCTCAACCGTCAATCAACAGGTGTACAGATTCCTGAGCCTATCGGGCTCTGTCATATCTACACTTGAAACTGTGTATGGAGTGAGCCTCCACCACATCACCCCCTAATGCATTCCATTTGTCAACCACTCTGACACTAAAAAAGTTCTTTCTAATATCTCTGTGGCTCATTTGGGCACTCAGTTTCCACCTGTGTCCCCTTGTGCGTGTTCCCCTTGTGTTAAATAGACTGTCTTTGTCTACCCTATCAATCCCCTTCAGAATCTTGAATGTGGTGATCATGTCCCCCCTAACTCTTCTGTCTTCCAGCGAAGTGAGGTTTAATTCCCGTAGTCTCTCCTCGTAGCTCATACCTCTCAGCTCGGGTACTAGTCTGGTGGCAAACCTTTGAACCTTTTCCAGTTTAGTCTTATCCTTGACTAGATATGGACTCCATGCTGGGGCTGCATACTCCAGGATTGGCCTGACATATGTGGTATACAAAGTTCTGAATGATTCTTTACACAAGTTTCTGAATGCCGTTCGTATGTTGGCCAGCCTGGCATATGCCGCTGATGTTATCCGCTTGATATGTGTTGCAGGAGACAGGTCTGGCGTGATATCAACCCCCAAGTCTTTTTCCTTCTCTGACTCCTGAAGAATTTCCTCTCCCAGATGATACCTTGTATCTGGCCTCCTGCTCCCTACACCTATCTTCATTACATTACATTTGGTTACATTACATTTCGTGTGTGTGTGTGTGTGTGTGTGTGTGTGTGTGTGTGTGTGTGTGTGTGTGTGTGTGTGTGTGTGTGTGTGTGTGTGTGTGTGTGCTCGAGGAAAAAAAAGTAGTTAGGAACAGTTGATTGACTGATAGTTGAGAGGCGGGTCGAAGGAGCAGAGCTCAACCACCACAAGCACATCTAGGTGAATACACACACACACACACACACACACACACACACACACACACACACACACACACACACACACACACACACACACACACACACACACACACACACACCTAAGGGGGCCTCGTAGCCTGGTGGATAGCGCGCAGGACTCGTAATTCTGTGGCGCGGGTTCAATTCCCGCACGAGGCAGAAACAAATGGGCAAAGTTTCTTTCACCCTAAGTGCCCCTGTTACCTAGCAGTAAATAGGTACCTGGGAGTTAGTCAGCTGTCACGGGCTGCTTCCTGGGGTGTGTGTGTGTGTGGTGTGGAAGAAAGAACAAAAAAAAAAAGTAGTTAGTAAACAGTTGATTGACAGTTGAGAGACGGGCCGAAAGAGCAAAGCTCAACCCCCGCAAAAACACAACTAGTAAACACACACACACACACACACGGAACTTCAAGAACAAGAGGTCATAGATTTAAACTAACGAAACAAAGCTGCCGGAGAAATATAAGAAAATTCACATTTGTAAACAGAGTGGTAGACGGTTGGAACAAGTTAGGTGAGAAGGTGGTGGAGGCCAAAAGTCTCAGTAATTTCAGAGCGTTATATGACAAAGAGTGCTGGAGAGACGGGCCACTACGAGCGTAGCTCTCATCCTGTAACTATACTTAGGTAATTACAAAAGAAAGAGAGGTGATATGATCACCATTTACAAAATACTAACAGGAATAGACCAAATTGACAAGGAGGAATTCCTAAAACTAACAACTTCACAAACAAGAGGACGCAGATTCAAGCAAAGAACAGAGAGGTGCCAAAAAATATTTGAAAATTTTCTTTTGCAAATAGAGTGGTAGACAGATATATCAAACTCTGTGAGATGGTGATGGTGGAGGCCAAAACCGTCATTAGTTTCAAACCGTTATACTGTACGACAAAGAAAACCGAGAAGACGGGACACTATGAGGTGTCCCGTCTTCTCTTCTAAGGCCTGTTCCTTACCACCTACATATCAGCATGCTCCAACATGAAGACTCTACATCAACAACAACAACATGTGCCAAACCGTATTGTCTAGTCACACCTTCCCCCCCCCCCACCCTACCTCCCACGAGAGACGGCGCACCTGCCGTCTTGCCAGCTCACCAGCAAACTATCAGCTAGGACAGTCATTATCTTGCAGGTTACTCGTCTACAACTCCAGCATTTGCACTAAAATGACGTCACAGCCCATATATACCAGTTGCGCTCTGGTTGTCAGTCTGGAGTGGCCTCTCCAGGGTGCAAAGCCAGGGTAGATTGATATGGATATGATATGACATTGATATGCTGTTACCCATGCAGCGCCCCTCCCCTCTCCACGGCGCCGAAAATCTCCAATGGAAAGGCAAACGCCAAAAAGAGTGGTTCCAGCACCGTGACAGAACTGTCAGAACGAGGTTGAAGGCAACAACGAACTGCCCCCAGGGGCTCCAGCTCCGGAGTTGACTTCGAAGTTGGTAAAATAAGGCACAGGGACCCCCCCCCCCCCCCAAATATATATATATATATATATATATATATATATATATATATATATATATATATATATATATATATATATATGTCGTACCTAGTAGCCAGAACTCACTTCTCAGCCTACTATTCAAGGCCCGATTTGCCTAATATGCCAAGTTTTCCTGAATTAATATATTTACTATAATTTTTTTCTTATGAAATGATAAAGCAACCCTTTTCTCTATGTATGAGGTCAATTTTTTTTTATTGGAGTTAAAATTAACGTAGATATATGACCGAACCTAACCAACCCTACCTAACCTAACCTAACCTATATTTATATGTAAGGTTAGGTTAGGTAGCCAAAAAAAGCTAGGTTAGGTTAGGTTAGGTAGGTTAGGTAGACGAAAAAACATTAATTCATGAAAACTTGGCTTATTAGGCAAATCGGGCCTTGAATAGTAGGCTGAGAAGTGCGTTCTGGCTATTAGGTACGACATATATATATATATATATATATATATATATATATATATATATATATATATATATATATATATATATATATATATATATATATATATATATATATATATATATATATATAATGTATAATACACACACCCCTGGTCTGGTAGCTGAGTGGACAGCACGCAGGACTCGTAATCCTGTGGCCCGGGTTCGATTCCCGGTGTCGGCCGAGACAAATGGGCAGTTTCTTTCACCCAGATGCCCCTGTTACCTAGCACTAAATAGGTACCTGGAAGTTAGACAGCTGTTATAGGGTGCTTCCTGTGTGTGTGTGAGAAAAAAAAACATGTTAGTAGTTAGTAATAGTTGATTGATTGACAGTTGAGAGGCGAGCCGAAAGAGCAGAGCTCAACTCCCGCAAGCACAACTAGGTAAATACACCGAGTGGACACAGCTCGGGCGTCGTAGTCCTAAGGGCCCGGGTTCGATTCCCGGCTGAGGCAGAAACATATGAGCCGTCTTTTTACCTGATGCTCCTGTTCACCTAACAGTAAATAGGTACCTGGGGGATTACAGTTGCTACGGGCTGTATCTAGGGGATGTGTGCATGTGTTGGAGAGAAATATAAGTAGTAGATATGATAGAGAAAAATAGAGGAAGTCAGTACATAGACATTCGTCGATTAGAAAGACGGGGTCCAAGAGCTAACAGCTCGATCCTGTGGGCACAATTGGTAAATACACACTCAGGACATCAAACTTCTCCAAGCTGCCAAAACGAACACTCAGCACAGATATCTACTTAAATAACGGAAGCGTCCAAAGTCTCTGTGAATAGCAATTATATTATTCGTATTATTTGGCTGACTCAGAACGCTCAAGGAAAGTTCTTCTGACTACGCCGAGCCCGATGCCACCCTGGGCGATAATTCCAATACACCCATCACCATTAAAAGTGCGCCTCGCAACACTCTACTAGTATTCCTGCCAGGAACTGCCACTAATACATTTCTACACAAAAACAAAATGAGATTAATTTTTGTACAATGCTCGCTCTGAACAGTAAATGAGAGGACACATCTTGTCAGGTCCGCCATTAATATATTCTAGCGCACGGATTTCCGATTCTCTCGCGATGTGCATATTAAACAAAGAACAAAGGAAGCACACACAGTAGAAGATCATGTGTTTACTCCCGCTTTTCCATGTCCAACTACCATGTTTGAAACCTAAAGATTAATGTAAAAAAAATCTTCAAATATATTGCATATTGAAAATCGAAACAAATCGCACAAAGCAGTAATATAAACAGCTTCAAATACATCGAACAACGCAAGCATCACGCCAAAAGATGAACGTAAGTGGTCAATAATTTCTAGTGAAATCTAAACCCCTCTTACAGAGGAGAGATATGATCCATAATGACCAAAATAAGCAACGCAAGTATCACATACACCAAGGCCATATCATCAAGTCAAATATTAAAGGTCAATTGTGAACTGGGAAGCTGTACCTATGATCAGTAGGCCGATATGTTCACCGTCACTATCAAGGGCAATATTTAGCATCATATGAGCTACTACAGACTGCTGTCTGCCCTCCCACGTTTAAAAAAAAAAAAGATGTTTACATTAAAACAAAATTACGCAGGGAATGTGATATAAGAAAATTCTATAAAAAACAATAATGCATAAAAAAATGTGAATGGGGAGAATGAATCAGTGGGAGTAAGAAAATAGAATATGTAACAATGCTTTTCATTACAAAAATAAAATATATGGACATGAGAGACGAGAGAATATGTGGTAATAGAAAAGGACGAGAGCCTAGTGCGATAAACAGGTGCGGATGAGAGGTTGGCAACACAACAATGGCAGAGAGGAAGTGGAGGTCAGCTCTTGTGGGAGTGGTACCTGCTAGGGGAGGGGATGTGCTCTGCGGGGTGGATGGAGGAGAGGGGGGGGGGTTTCTCTGCGGGGTGAGTGGGAGGATTCTTTGTTGGGTTTCTCTACGAGGTGGAATGAAAGGTTTCCCTGCGGGTGGCCGGGTTCTCTGTTGGGTGACATGGAGTATGTATGGTCTGCTATGGTCTTCTACGGGGTGGGTGGGAAGGAGTATTTTTATTAGCTGGGCGGTGTCGGTTTCTAAAGAGAATATATTATTTGTGTTGAGCAATCGGTCAATCAGCTTGATGCTATTGTGGGAGAAGAGGTTGAATCGAAAATAGCAAATTTTATTCGCAGACCTATTAAAATGCACATATTAAACACAAAACTCAGAGCATGGTTTTATTAGGGCCGCTAATGTTAAGAAATTTACTCTTCTTTCTATTCCAGCATATTTACAATCGACGGTGAAAAAATTGCGACATCATAAACACTGACATAAAATTGCGACATCATAAGCACAATATAAAAAGTGCTTTTGATATTGTTCCTTGTGGAATAATGGCTACATTATCCCCGGCTTGGCGCCTTCTTTTGATAATTGCTTATTTGTGGAATACTGGAGAACAAAGTAAGGCATTGGAGGGGTTATCTGAAATTTCATTTGGATATGACTATTTAAAAGAGAACAGCATAAATAGTCAAGTCCAATCGGGACACTGTTGTAAGTGGAGTGCCTCAGGGGTTTCTGTTTCGAGGCTATTTTAACACAGATACGGGAGCAAACGCATTCTGATTTTGTTTTTTGCTATAGTGGGTAAGTTCGTGGTACGACTCCCCCACTATAGTTTCTCCTAGAACATGACTCGCCAGTCGGTTAACAACAAGATACCAAATTAGTGGTCGGTGAATAAACAAGTGCGAACAGTTAAGACTTGACGAGAGAGAGAGTAAATCAATCAGAGAAAGGCGAAGAACAACGGGGGACATGACTGAAGTATTGTAAACAAATGTATGAAAAGGGGGTATACCAAGGATATAACTAGGAGGGCGAGAAATATAATCAACACAACGTGGGAAATGTAGCCTATGCGACTATATGTACGCAAAGACGTAGTCTCCGTTTATACCTGTACGCGCAGATATAGCCTACGCTAATAATATCTGTATGGAATGTAGCTGGTTAATATATCTGTGCATGGAAAATGTAGCCTTTGTTAGTAGCTACAGTATAATAGGGAAGGTTAGGAAGCCTATGTTAATATCCGCTCACGAGGGATGTAACATATGCTAATACCTGTACGGGACAATGTAGCTTACAAAAAAAGAAATAAGTACTGACACAATTCGTTAATCTAAATTTCAAATTCGGGATATTGAGTTGCATGAAAACTGTAGCGCTTTTTAATTGAATTTATGCCTGAGTCAGCTCCATGTATTTATGCATAGAACTGCTGAACTTAACGCTTTTATCAGCCTTTGAATTTAATGTTTTAATCATGCTCTTTGACTGTAACGCCTTCAACCCATCCTCCTCTTTAGACAGTACTTTTTGCAACTATGTGAACTATCGTACACACATAGGCGTAATGGTCAATTAGAATAGGTTGTGATACTATTCACTTTGTAGACCAAACAAATAACGCAAAAAGTCAAACTTAAATATTCCTAGGCTTAGTATAGCACATGTATGTACTATATTACGCCTCAGATAGCGTGGATTAGGCCTAGGAAAGTTAGGTTAGGCTAAGTTTTCCTTGCAACATCAACAAAAACTTTTTCCAATTTGTCCAGATTCAATAGTACCGTTTTCTACTTTCTAATTGCCTTTTACGTCAATATATGTAGGATGGTCGGTCGGAGGTCGGTAGGATGTAGGATGGTCCTCATCATTACTATAAATACTACCTAAACAGGAAGAAGGACTGACGCCTTGTATTTATGAGGCTTGTGGGCGTTTGAATTCGCTACACAGCAAGAAGTTTATAATTTAACGAGAATTCAGCGCTGAGTTCTTTTAATCCACAAGATTGAATTCTACGATAATTTAACACTTTACGCTTCTCTGGCCGTACCTGAACTAATTGTAGGATTTTTTTCACTCAGGATATTCTGTGGGGTGAATGACTGAGCTTGTTAAGCGTTTCGTGTGAAAGAGAGGGACTGCACGTCTGTATGTGTACCGTCCTTAGGGTTCTAATACACCCGTGTACCGTCCTTAGGGTTCTAATACACCCGTGTACCGTCCTTAGGGTTCTAATACACCCATGTACCGTCCTTAGGGTTCTAATACACCTGTGTACCGTCCTCCAGGCTCTACACCTGTGTACCGTCCTCAGGGCTCTATACCTGTGTACCATCCTCAGGGCTCTACACCTGTGTACCATCCTCAGGGCTCTACACCTGTGTACCATCCTCAGGGCTCTACACCTGTGTACCGTCCTCAGGGCTCTACACCTGTGTACCGTCCTCAGGGCTCTATACCTGTGTACCATCCTCAGGGCTCTACACCTGTGTACCATCCTCAGGGCTCTACACCTGTGTACCATCCTCAGGGCTCTATACCTGTGTACCATCCTCAGGGCTCTACACCTGTGTACCATCCTCAGGGCTCTACACCTGTGTACCATCCTCAGGGCTCTACACCTGTGTACCATCCTCAGGGCTCTATACCTGTGTACCATCCTCAGGGCTCTACACCTGTGTACCATCCTCAGGGCTCTACACCTGTGTACCGTCCTCAGGGCTCTACACCTGTGTACCATCCTCAGGGCTCTACACCTGTGTACCATCCTCAGGGCTCTACACCTGTGTACCATCCTCAGGGCTCTACACCTGTGTACCATCCTCAGGGCTCTACACCTGTGTACCGTCCTCAGGGCCCTTCACGTCTTCCTGTATGTTACGGTCAATTCGTACACAGACGTGTTGCCCACTGCCCGTTTTATAAATATTAAAACTATACATCTTATGGTTAGGCTGGATTGGGTTGTTCATGGGTTACCTTAGCCTCAGGTAGATGTAATATATATTTAAATCCTTACGCGAACCGTGTTATGTAGGAAATAACCTATATACAGTACCTCCCCTCAGGTCTTGGCATGGGTTGTATCTAAATCCCCGTCGTTTCAAGAGTAAGGAAAATAAAATATTTTGTGTTAAAGGGACAATGATTTAAATCGTCAAAGGCAATAGTGTTAGTTCCCACATGTTAATAATGTACAAATTAAACACGAAGGTCATGTATATTTTGGTTCATTATTACTCTCTGATGTTGTCGACTAAAGACTTCTAACTCGGTAAAGGCATCACAAATAAGAATCAGCAATAAAAACATATATAATTAAAGTGGCAAACACTCCATGAACTTTCACCTGTCATCGCCAAAAATATAATCTGTAAAAGTTTTCAGGATAAATCACGTGACCTTTATTAAAAGAAGAATCTATTGAGAGACCTTTTACAAGATCAATGCTAAATCCTTAAAATATATCAACATCTTATTCACAAAACCTTCTATCTTAAATCTTAAATAATGAATGAGCTCAATTTTTCAAAACAAATTATATAACGAATTAAAGTTTCCACGATGAAAAGTAGAGGTGCAATAGGTATTCTGAGAGAGAACTCTATCAATATCAGAGGCCCGAGACTGTTCAACACGCTTCCGCTACACATAAGGGACATAACTGGCCGACCCCTTCAAGTGTCCAAGAGAGAACTCGATAAACACTTCCAATGGATACCTAATCAACCAGGCTGTGATTCATACGACAGGCTGCGAGCAGTCGCGTCCAACAACCTGGTTGACCAGTCCAGCAACGAGGTCGGTCGGGAACCGGGCCGCGGGGACGTTGAGCCCCAAAATTATCGCAAGGTATGATGGCACTGTAACAGTATTGTCCTAAGACCAGATATAGCGAGGGTTGTATGAGGCCAGGTGTTTACAAGTGTGTAGACAACATCTGCTACAATGTGGTGGTGGGATTCCAGCTTCAACCTTGACGCGGAGCGGACGTCTTGACACGCTCCGCGACTGCATATGGACCACCGGCGAACGGAACACAATTATTGCCCTTTGGGTCCGTACAGTCCATACTGCCCTCAGACTTTCCTCGCGCCCTTATCCTCAGGAGTCACAAGGAAGATTATAGGCTACCCGACTTCCCCCACATCACCCCAACTCCGTTTTCCGGTAGGATGTTTGGGCGGGAAGCGGGTGCCCGGCCCCGGCTTGGCTGAGATGTACTGGGAGTTGCGGGTTTCAGTGGATTCCTGGTGCCTTCGGGGGCACTAGAAGACGTAGCTGCATTTGTACCCGACTGGGTTTGAAGTTTAGTGGATTCATCGTGATTATATCGTTAGGCTTCATCTCTGTTAGCTACCCAGAGTTCAAAGGACGCGTGACGTCATTTTCTTACCGCCCACAGGATTAGTTTAGGCTACACTATAAAGCTTCCGGCGGTACCAATCAATCAGCACTATTGTCTGAGGGGTCACTGGGTGTCAACAGTCTTTCACATGTAAGGGTAGTCAGCAGGTGGAATGCATTGCAATCTCCAAATGTACTCACTAGAAAGACGACGAGAGAATCAAGTAATATACACGTCGAAGATACTGGAGGGCCAGGTACCAAATCTACACAGTAAAATAACAACGTACTGGACTGAACGATATGGAAGAAAATGTAGAATAGAATCAGTGAAGAGCAGAGGTGCCATAGGCACAATCAGAGAACACTGTGTAAACATCAGAGGTCCGCGGTTGTTCAACACCCTCCCAGCGAGCATAAGAAATATTGTCGGAACAACCGTGGACATCTTCAAGAGGAAACTAGATTGTTTCCTCCAAGGAGTGCCGGACCAAAGCTATGATGGGTATGTGGGCCTGCGGGCCGCTCCAAGCAACAGCCTGGTGGACCAAACTCTCACAAGTCAAGCCTGGCCTCGGGCTGGGCTTGGGGAGCAGAAGAACTCCCAGAACCCCATCAACCAGGTATCAACCAACCAGGAGGCTGTGGAAGCCACCTCTATCCAAAACTTTAAGGCCAGATTCGATAGAATTTCAACATCAAAATAGTTTAATTGTAATGCAACACGTACAACAAGACCATTAGGCAGGAAATGAGAGCTAGATCTCACTCCCCGTAGACACTATTAGGTAAGCACTTGGCTTTTCTGTGCGGGGTGTAGGGGGGGATCTAACTCGATTAAAGATTGTCTAATCTAGCGAATTTTAGGCCTAAGATAGTTTAATTAGGTCTAAAACAGATTAATTTAGATTTATGGTAACTCACTTGGTTATGCCCAACCAATTGGGCTGGACGGTAGAGCGACGGTTTCGCTTCATGCAGGTCGGCGTTCAATCCCCGACTGTCCAAGTGGTTGCATGGGCACCATTCCTTCCCCCCGTCCCATCCCAAATCCTTATCTTGAATCCTTCCAAATGCTATATAGTGGAAATGGCTTGGCGCTTTCTCCTGATAGTGCCTTGTTGTTATACCCGTTAGAATTCTAATAGCACAAAAAGTGTACTATTTTAGGGGAGGGGACTGAACAGTCCATATTTTGCACATTTCACCTATATTACTTGGTACTATCATTTTTGGAATATGGGTTGGAATGAAGACACGACATTATCTTCTGTGTATAGCACACCCTTATCTATATCCCCCCCCCCCCCGACCCACTCTACAACACACGATAACGCCCATTGATAAAACTGTCTCTGACACCGTAGCGAGTTCGTTACTCATGCCAGAACGAAATAAAATGCCAAAATAAACTAAATAAATAGATACAGGTTATAAGACGCACTTAAATATTTGTATACCTGCTTGGTGGGGTTCTGGGAGTTCTTCTACTTCCCCCAAGCCCGGCCCGAGGCCAGGCTTGACTTGTGAGAGTTTGGTCCACTAGGCTGTTGCTTGGAGCGGTCCGCAGCGCCCACATATCCATCACAGCCCGGTTTGTCCGGGACTTCTTGAAGAAAACTATCTAGTTTTTCTCTTGAAAATGTCCACGGATGTTCCGGCAATATTTCATATATTGCCGGATAACATGGCGCTACTGTGCATATACCATTTAGTGAGCATAACAACGGTAACATAGCCAGGAGGATGACGGACTGTAAACCCGTACTGTAAACCTTGGGAGACCAGAGACGCCACGGTAATTAGGTGGATGCTACACAGGGAGCACCTTGAAATACTCTAAGTCTACCGCGTTACAAACGAGAGAGAGAAACCTTGTACCCCATAATGTAGACATAACATTTATCTGAAGGTTAGTTCCATAATCGACAAAAATATCTCAATGGTATGATAAGCAGTATAAGAAAAGCCGGTTAAACTAAGTGAGGTAAAAACAGACGAGGAAAAATACACTCGTCCGACTCGCACAATGGCGTTGATCAACACAAACATGTCGTTGATCACCACAAACATGTCGTTGATCACCACAAACATGTCGTTGATCACCACAAACATGTCGTTGATCACCACAAACATGGCGTTGATCAACACAAACATGTCGTTGATCACCACAAACATGTCGTTGATCACCACAAACATGTCGTTGATCAACACAAACATGTCGTTGATCACCACAAACATGTCGTTGATCAACACAAACATGTCGTTGATCACCACAAACAAAATCAATTAGGAGGCAGTGAGGCCAGGCAATAAGGAGGTTCAACATTACAATCATAGACGGGATCAAGGGACCTGAAACAAAATTTTGTTTTAAAATCAATGCTGCAGGTCTTATACATCAGATGACATTACCCCCTCAACTAGTTTACCTGTCAGCTAGGTTACCAGTCAACTAGTTTACCTGTCAGCTAGGTTACCAGTCAACTAGTTCACCTGTCAGCTAGGTTACCAGTCAACTAGTTCACCTGTCAGCTAGGTTACCAGTCAACTAGTTTACCTGTCAGCTAGGTTACCAGTCAACTAGTTTACCTGTCAGCTAGGTTACCAGTCAACTAGTTTACCTGTCAGCTAGGTTACCAGTCAACTAGTTTACCTGTCAGCTAGGTTACCAGTCAACTAGTTCACCTGTCAGCTAGGTTACCAGTCAACTAGTTCACCTGTCAGCTAGGTTACCAGTCAACTAGTTCACCTGTCAGCTAGGTTACCAGTCAACTAGTTCACCTGTCAGCTAGGTTACCAGTCAACTAGTTTACCTGTCAGTTAGGTTACCAGTCAACTAGTTTACCTGTCAGCTAGGTTACCAGTCAACTAGTTTACCTGTCAGCTAGGTTACCAGTCAACTAGTTCACCTGTCAGCTAGGTTACCAGTCAACTAGTTTACCTGTCAGCTAGGTTACCAGTCAACTAGTTTACCTGTCAGCTAGGTTACCAGTCAACTAGTTTACCTGTCAGCTAGGTTACCAGTCAACTAGTTTACCTGTCAGCTAGGTTACCAGTCAACTAGTTTACCTGTCAGCTAGGTTACCAGTCAACTAGTTTACCTGTCAGCTAGGTTACCAGTCAACTAGTTTACCTGTCAGCTAGGTTACCAGTCAACTAGTTTACCTGTCAGCTAGGTTACCAGTCAACTAGTTTACCAGTCAACTAGTTTACCTGTCAGCTAGGTTACCAGTCAACTAGTTTACCTGTCAACTAGGTTACCAGTCAACTAGTTTACCTGTCAGCTAGGTTACCAGTTAACTAGTTTACCTGTCAGCTAGGTTACCAGTCAACTAGTTTACCTGTCAACTAGTTTACCTGTCAACTAGGTTACCAGTCAACTAGTTTACCTGTCAGCTAGGTTACCAGTCAACTAGTTTACCTGTCAGCTAGGTTACCAGTCAACTAGTTTACCTGTCAGCTAGGTTACCAGTCAACTAGTTTACCTGTCAGCTAGGTTACCAGTCAACTAGTTTACCTGTCAACTAGGTTACCAGTCAACTAGTTTACCTGTCAGCTAGGTTACCAGTCAACTAGTTTACCTGTCAGCTAGGTTACCAGTCAACTAGTTTACCAGTCAACTAGGTTACCAGTCAACTAGTTTACCTGTCAACTAGGTTACCAGTCAACTAGTTTACCTGTCAACTAGGTTACCAGTCAACTAGTTTACCTGTCAACTAGGTTACCAGTCAACTAGTTTACCTGTCAGCTAGGTTACCTGTCAACTAGGTTACCTGTCAGCTAGGTTACCAGTCAACAAGTTTACCTGTCAGCTAGGTTACCAGTCAACTAGTTTACCTGTCAGCTAGGTTACCAGTCAACTAGTTTACCTGTCAGCTAGGTTACCAGTCAACTAGTTTACCTGTCAGCTAGGTTACCAGTCAACTAGTTTACCAGTCAACTAGGTTACCAGTCAACTAGTTTACCTGTCAACTAGGTTACCAGTCAACTAGTTTACCTGTCAACTAGGTTACCAGTCAACTAGTTTACCTGTCAACTAGGTTACCAGTCAACTAGTTTACCTGTCAGCTAGGTTACCTGTCAACTAGGTTACCTGTCAGCTAGGTTACCAGTCAACAAGTTTACCTGTCAACTAGGTTACCAGTCAACTAGTTTACCTGTCAACTAGGTTACCAGTCAACTATTTTACCTGTCAACTAGGTTACCAGTCAACTATTTTACCTGTCAACTAGGTTACCAGTCAACTATTTTACCTGTCAACTAGGTTACCAGTCAACTAGTTTACCTGTCAACTAGGTTACCAGTCAACTACTTTACCTGTCAACTAGGTTACCAGTCAACTATTTTACCTGTCAACTAGGTTACCAGTCAACTATTTTACCTGTCAACTAGGTTACCAGTCAACTATTTTACCTGTCAACTAGGTTACCAGTCAACTAGTTTACCTGTCAACTAGGTTACCAGTCAACTATTTTACCTGTCAACTAGGTTACCAGTCAACTAGTTTACCTGTCAACTAGGTTACCAGTCAACTATTTTACCTGTCAACTAGGTTACCAGTCAACTAGTTTACCTGTCAACTAGGTTACCAGTACTGACCACAGTTTTGTTTCTCATGTATATCTATAATTCAGTTAATATTATTGACATACATGCAGGCTTATAAGAGTTGAAAAGGGATCTATATAGAGGGCCGAAGGAAGTCTATGGACGGGATCCAGAAGCTGAAGCACTACTTTACCACTCAGAAAGCTTATTGGTCAGCTAGGTGGAACAGGTGGCCCAAAGAAATTGAAATTGAAATAAGTTTATTGAGATAAAATACACACAAAGGGATGAGGTAGCTCAAGCTATTCTCACCCCGTTCAGTAAGGCCCAAAGAAGTTTTTTATTTATCAGTTAGAATACCGGTCGTACAGATACTTCAACGATCAAGTAGTTAAGCAGTTATTAAGTTGGCGAATTAGTTGGACTTCGAAGCCAATCAACTATTCCAAACTGAACATCTTTATCTAAAAATATTCATGTTACCAAATTCACAATTTTTACCAGTCAGTTATTTTACTACTCAATTAGTTTACTATAAAGTTGTTTGCCTATAAACTAGTTTGCCATTGAATCTGACAGTCAAATGGCTATAGTTTCCAACCCAATCACTTGTATAAGATCTCGAGGTGGACCTTCGACTCCAGATGAATGAATGTTAACGTGTCACCGCTCGCTGAGTCATTATGTTAAAGTATATGTCATTGTGATAAATAACATTATGTCATCATAGCTAAAGTGTTTTCAGCGGTTTAATGAGAGAAAATTACCATCTTATCTGTCGTTACCGGTGTGATGTCCTTCATTTTGCAACACGTGAATGATAAGTGTGGACGGAGGAGGGGGGGGGGGGTAGTAGGGGGCATGCGAGTGGGAATTCCTTCCCATGTGTGTATACATACAGAGGTGTGAATATATACACCAACTGTGTACCAATGAACAAATCCACAAGGGCCGTGATGTGTACAATTGGTACACTGAGTGTACCAATGTTTACGGGTGCGTGCGTGTGGGTGTTCTCGGGCGCGTGTGCACACATCTTGGGATGAGGTGCAGGTTACGGTGCCAGCAGTACCTGCCAACCCTCGTGAGGCAACATACAAGTAACTGAGGGGGTAGAGACAAGGCCAACTGGGAAAGCCTCTTTAAATTGCGAGAAAACAAGACAAGAGGACACAAGTGGAAGTTGGAGACACATATGAGTGGAAGATATGTAAGGAAGCAAACACCCCGTACGGGTGGCCAGCAAGTGGAATGCACTGAGAGCAGTTGTGGAAGATACCTCTAGAAGAAGATAAAAACTAGAGCAGTGGATGTACACTATTATACTCTTAGAGAGAATATTGACATAGTAGCACTCCAGGAAACTGGGGATAGGGATGGTAGCATTCTGAGGCTAAATGGCTATAGAGGTGTTCACTTATATGCTGATGGAGGAACTAAGGGGTGTCTCATGTTATGTCAAAAGTACCATACCTGTTGAGATAACTGGAATCCCTCAGAGATATGGAGGTATTGAAAGTATTAGCTTGCGGATACAATTACAAGACCGAGAGTTAAATTTCATTAATCTATACATCTCTGATAGCTCCCTTGATTTAAGATACTTGTCAGATTCCTTCTTTCCTGAAGATACACTTGTGGTAGGGGATTTTAATGCCAGACATCTAGCTTTAGGTTCAAGGGGTAAAGCAAATAGGAATGGTTGCAGATGGTACCAGTTTTTGCAGGAACATGAAGATGTTCAACTGCTGGGCGAGCCCTCTCTTACTAATTTGAGGGGAGGGAGATTAGATTATGCTTGCTTGATAAATGCTGAGGGCATAGAGGGGAATTGTCTTACTGTGGATGAAATGCTAAGTGATCATTTTGCATTACAAATACAGCTTAAACTAGATAAAAAGAATGCCTGCCTTCAGAGGAAAAGGTTAGAGTTTAGTGAAGGAGAATTAAGGGGTCTTGTTGGTCATATTAAGTCTTGGTATGATACTTATAAGCCAGTTTGATGGCTTATAAGCCAGTGGTGATGTCACTTGCACAGGTATTACCAGTTTCGGCAGAAGCATTTTATGAAGATCTAATTAAGGAGGTAGATGTATTTAATGCAACATTGAACCGGAAAACATCTAGTATAAAAAGCATCCCCCCAGAAAATAAAATTATACACAGGACAAGATGCTTAAGGGGAGGACATTAACAATGAGGAGAGCTCACAGGGATTGGAATAAGAATGGTAGAACTGAGGAAGGGAAGAATGCTTTGCTGGCAGTTGCTAGGCTGTGTGGGGAGAAGAGAAAGGAAATTAGGAGCAAGTATTGGCAGGAGTTTGCAGAGAAAGTTGGGAGTAACAGAAACGTGAAGGAAATCTGGCAAGACGTAAATAAAGTAAGGGGGTAAAAAGCATAATTTTGTTGCACATCCTGACCCGCAAGGAATTGCAAATGGTCTCGTAAATAAATGGGAGGAAGCTGCCAAACTTAGTTCATTACCCGCTGTAACGAGAGTCATTAGATTCTTGGGAAGATCTAAGAAAGGATTTTATACTTACAGGAGGTAACAGTGGTGATGTCACTTGCATAGGTATTACCGGAGAAGAACTAATAACAGCGATTACAGTTGGGAAATCTACCGCCCCTGGGGAGGATGAAGTAACTTATGAAATACTTAATGAACTTGCCATTATGACGAAAAGCTCACTGTTAGACCTCTTTAATATTAGTTATAAAGAGGGCAATATTCCCAGTAAATGGAAAAAAGCTATGATCACCCCTATCCCTAAAGCCAATGGAGAGTACAGACCTGTGTCCTTAACCTCATGTTTTTGTAAAATGGAGAGGATAATTTTAAACAGACTTTTTATATATAATAGGTGATCAGCTGTCTAGTAATGTGTTCGGGTTCCTCAGAAGCAAAAGTACCTCTGACTGTATTATTAAATGTCTAGCTAATGATAATGATTATTATAGAATTTTTATTGATTTACAAGAAGCTTTTGATAAAGCCAACAAAGAGGTTATTTTATATGAATTAGCTGGTCTTGGTGTTGAAGGGAGATTATTGCGCTGGATAGGGGGATTATCTTTACGAAAGGAAGGCTCAGGTGTGGTATCAAGGTTGTATGTCAGGTGTGAGATCTTTAGAACTCGGCACACCTCAGGGAGGAGTGTTGAGTCCCACCCTGTTTAATGCACTAATGAATAAGATAGGATCTGAGAGATACTCAAATGGGTTAACTCCGATCATATATGCCGATGATATTTTGTTTCAGGGCAAAGATATTTCAAAAGTTCAGTGTTGGATAATTTCGTAAACCTGTGTCACCATATGGGACTGGTGGTTAATGAAGACAAAACTAATTTTGAATGTAGAAGTCGGAGGCCCATTATATTGAAAATAAACGGTAAAAATATAGGGTTAATATATATAAATATTTAGGCATATATGTTGGATATACCCATGAGAGTTTGGAAGCTGAGATGAACAGACTGTTGGGTCAATGTCGGAAGAGATTACAACCTCCGAAGGCCTTGGCATGCTGGGGAAAGGGAGTGGGAGTCCCTGTGCTACGAATGATATACTTGAGTACTGTAAGATCTCTTATTAATTATGCTGCACCTGTCATTTCTTGTTTTGGTAAAGGTAGGATGGGCCAGTTGGAGAAGGTATAAAATGAAGCCATGATAATTATCTTAGAATGCCCAAGAAATGCTATGATTGAGATAATGAGGATAGAGTTGAATCTGAAGAATATTGGGGATAGAATTTCAGAGTATGAGAATGTAGCCTCTGCCATTAGATTAATGAGAGGTGGGGGAGCTAATGAATTAATCCTCTCGGTTCAAAAAGTGGGAAGTAATGAACAATGTCTGATAAAGAAGAGAGCATGAGTACCTTATGTTCTAATGTTATAAAGTATGATGTTATTACAGAGTGCATTGCGGTGCCTAAGAGACAATTCACACCATCATGGGAGGATTGCAATGTACATGTAGTAATTATTCCCTTGCTAAGGAAAAAAAGTATGTATGAAATAGGAAAGCTGAGGGCAACATATGATTGTATAATTAGAAAATTACCTACAGAAAACACTCTACATGTATACTGTGATGGGTCAGTAGCTAGGGATGGGAAGGCAGGATGTGGAGTTTTGATTAGGGAGTACACTGACATCGACACTGTAGATACTGTTATTGGACGCCGCTTAACTGACAATGTCTCTTCAACACAGGCTGAACTCCAACTCTTCAACACAGGCTGAACTGAATACACTGAACGTGTATTAGCAGGATTACAGGAAGTAGCCAAATGTGGTAAAAATGCCTGCTTCTTTATTGACAATAGAGGAGCATTAGAGTCTTTAAATAGCAGACACCCAGTATACCAGAATACTGTGACAGTGTAGAGAGAATGTTAAGAAATTAGAAAAAACTGGGTATAAAGTAAGATTCATGTGGATCCCTTCACATGTGGGAAAACTGTTGAATGGGGTAGTTGATGAGATAGCGAAGAGTGCCACGGAAAAAACTCTTGTTGATGTTATTTCTCAGATAACCTTGAAACAAATAAAAACAAGAATCAAGATTGTCCAAGAGGGTGAAGAAATGGTAAAGAGAATGGCAATGGTGGACAATAGTAACACACTTAAGAAGTATTCAGTAATAAATACAAATTCGTCCTTCACCTATGGTAGAGGAAAGTCTACTTGGAAGGATTCAATTTACATGAGATTAAGATTAGGATACAAATATATCTGGCAATACGGTGTTGATGTCAGAGAAAAAAATAAGGAGTGTAAATTATGTAGTATGCCGCAAGCCCACACCTTAGAACATTATGTACTAGAGTGTCAACTTATTGATAACTATAGAATAAGGAAATAAGTAATGTACCACATCAAATTGTTTGGATGTGTGATAATGGTATGATAGACAGTACACTTAGGAGCTACAAGAATTTTGCCTCAAGAGTATAACACTTATATGCTGTGCTTACTATATTAACCTGCAATGTTAAATGGGATTATTGTATTGTGATTTGTGTATTTGTACTTACTGAATTTGTGCGCTCCTTGAGGGACTTGAAGTAGAGGGGGGGGGGGGGGGGGTAGGAATAGCCTAAGCTACTCTATCCCTTTGAGATGTATTTCTTTCTTGTCTCAATAAACATACTTGAACTTGAACCTCCATCCAAAACTTTCGGGACAAGTTCGACCAAGAATTTGAGCGTCAGAATAGTTAAGCTAAAACGCAAAACGCTAGAAGATGGGGCATTAAGAGATAGTAAGACCTCACCTCTCCTCTCACCTCCGTCACTGGCAGGTTAACACGTTCGTCACACACACACACAAGAGAACGTCGATGAGTAAAATATGTGAGAAGGATCAGCAGAGAAAAGAAGGCAGAATACTCCATGAAGACCTAGACAGGCTGCAGAGTTGATACGAGGAATATCTACTGTTATTCAATACCAGTAAGTGTATGGTGGTAGAACTGTAGGCAAGGGAGAGCACCCATGTGACACTGTATGAAAATGCTTCAATGTGTGCATGAGTGTGTGTCTGTGATATATAGATAAAGGGACAGAGCATTACGATACTCTCACGAAAATAATGTCACGTGTCCTGCAACATGGAAACGAACGTATTTTACGAAGCACGCACGCACACACACAAACACACACACACACACACACACACACACACACACACACACACACACACACACACACACACACACACACACACACACACACACACACACACACTTCCCTTCTAATTCCAAATATATATTTGACAAAGCCCAGAGAGGGTTGCAAGCCATCACACAAGATAATGGTGGGCCCAGGAGCTCGATCGTGCAAACACAGATGTTGGACTATACACGCGCACACGAGTAATTTCCTGCCAAGAGATCTATTTCTAAAATTATATTATTTCCGGACGCGTGGGGGCTGTCTGAGACAAAGCTCAGAAAATCTGTTGGTTGGGGCCATTCCTTCAGCGTCCTCACGCCCTCCAACAACCTTATACACTTCCACTTATGCTTACCTTACACTTCATTCACGGATGCCCAGTACTTTGACATACCGGAATAAGTACTCATGTCACGGCTATTATACAGTCAAGGAGCACCTGTGCTGCCATTTTGAACTTCTTCCAGACAAAGAATTGGAACAATTGAATCCAACAGCTGACAAATACACTAAGGCTCCCGAGAAGACTCGTCCTACGTCTTTCAGTTTACCATTGTTAACCTCTGCAGCACATGACCCGAGTGCCAGGGGACTCCTGCGTCCCTCTGCCTCCTTCAACTCACCATAAATAACAAAGACACGTGTAGACCAACTGGCAAGACTTGTCTGCTTCTACGAGTTGCCATTCTGGTCCTTCGGGAATACAAGATATAAGTGCCACATTACCGTACGCTGTACTCACCTAATGTTTACATCCTTGGGGACTTCTACACTTGTTATGGGTCCACGTAAGTCATATATTTAATGGCTGACTTATCACGTGTGTATTGTAGGCGGGATACCAGATGTGTGATGCTGGTAACAATAACAACTCTCACGGATCACACCGTTGACGCACAAGTTCTTGTGACTGTCCTCTGGTTCCTGCTCCTCGGGTCCCTCCACTCCAAGTATCTTGTAATTTTGCTCCTCAAGGCACCACAAGCAGCAATTACCGACTAATATGGGTGACGTAGTTAAAAATGTTTTATGAATCCACAACTGTGTTTCCTTTCAGAGTCAAGGGCAGACAGGTGGCGGGGTTACCAACTCGTGGAATAAGCTAGTGCAAGAGACCTGTTGGAGCTGCCCCCTCCCCACCTCCGTCCCTGCTGCTCGCTCACCACACACCCTACCACCAGTGTTACTGGCCCACCTCTACACTAGGTCGCTGAATGGATTCCTGCCGGAAATTCCTGTTGGTGTGACGCGCGTTGAGAGCCCTATGAAGCACCCGGATCTCCTTGAATGAAGTTTACACACACACACACACTCACACTGTTGCTGGTGTCGCGCAGCGTATCCCGGGTCGTGCGCCCCACACTGGGAAACACCGCCTCAACACCACTATTTTTTCGTATCGCTATCCACTACCACAGGTAATCATTACGAGACATGACACTCGCGTCACTTTACTAACTACCGTTTTCTCCTCACTAGAAGCACGAAATAATTTCACTCGTCTATTCAAGCATTTAATTAATTTGGATTACAACACAACCGGATTCAATCTCACTATTGTCACCGTTATTACTTTTGGTCACTAGTTCTTAGCGCGAGTACAGTAGCTGGCCAGAGTGACGAGTAACAGATCAGTGTTTACCTGCGTGCGAAACCCGTTCGTTTCTTGTGAGCAGGTAAGACGAGAGGCCACACACTAGTACACTACCACCCGCCGCCGCGGCCGCCGTCTCACTGACTCACTTAACGTTGTGTGAGCCAGGGTCAGATGTGGGAGGGGAGGGGTGATGGCCTTGGGGGTGGGGTGATGGCCTGGGGGGCGTGGGGTGATGGCCTGGGGGGCGCGGGGTGCTGGCCTGGGGGGCGGGGTGATGGCCAGACGTAGGTAGGGGGAGGGAGGAGGGAGAGAGAAAGGGGGATTGGGAGGAAAATCAGTGGAAAGTTGATAGAGCAATAAACAGAAAGTCGCAATAATGAACTGAAAATTAGACACCTAATTCAGACACGAAAAGAAGAGCAAGTAACGAGGCTCAACCACGAGGAGGTACGAGAGAGACAAAAACAGAGATAACAAGTTTTCAATCAGAGACTGATAAGGAGCGTTTGCGATAACTGATAACCATAATCTTTTGGCTATGGTGTACGACGGAGAGTTATCAGTCCCCAAAACTGAGTTATCAGTTTTATACTATGTTAACTCTCAATGGCTCACCTGTAGTTAACTCAACTGCTGTCGTGGAATAAAAAAAATGTATTTTAGATAATTGACCCTTTTATCGTCACCCCCATAAACCAAATTACAACTTAGCGCAGAAGACTTGGATCAATCGTGCGAGTATTACAGGTGTGGGGGAGAGTATTAAAAGTGTAGGGAAGAATATTACAGGTGTGGGGCGAGTATTGCAGGTGTGAAGGCGAGTATTACAGGTGTGGGAGCGAGTATTACAGGTGTGGGAGCGAGTATTACAGGTGTGGGGGACGAGTATTACAGGTGTGGGGGGCGAGTATTACAGGTGTGGGGGAGATTATTACAGATGTGGGGAAGAATATTACAAGTGTGGGGGCGAGTATTGCAGGTGTGGGAACGAGTATTACAGGTGTGGAACAAAACCTCGATACCTACTGTACGAAATTCGTGTTCCATTCTTATCCCATAACCAATTAAAAAAAAAGCTGCATAACAGTCCCCCCCCTTAAACAGCACCCCCCCCTTAAACAGCACCCCCCCCCCTTAAACAGCACCCCCCCCCCCCTTAAACAGCACCCCACCACCCCCCCCCCCTTCCCCCACAAGACTCACAATAACACCTACACACTATACTGTTGAAATAAAAGCAAAATTCATAGCTTTAAAGCCACGGACGAAATCCAAAATATGAATCTGGTGGATTTTTTTTCAGACAAGAACGCTGCAAGTAAGTTGAGTTTGAGAGAACGAGGCGGTAATCAGGTTGTGGCGTGGCCAGCCTCTCTCTCTCTCTCTCTCTCTTCCTGTACACCTGCCTTTTCCCCCTCCGGTATTCTGGAGTAGTTTCCCCCCCCCCTTGTGGGGGGCTCCTGGAGTGACCTGACCTGACCTGACCTGCTGGCTGGGCCTCACAACCCGTCTAGTGCGTAGTAGTCTGGGTGTAAACACGAGGTTCGAGAGAGGGGGAGGGGTGAAGTGAGGGAGAGACGAAGGAAGTTAGGATGGGTGGATGAGAGAGAAAGGAAGGAAGGAAGGAAGGAAGGACATACCTCGCGCACGCACGCACGCACGCACGCACACACACACACACACACACACACACACACACACACACACACACACACACACACACACACACACACACACACTCCATGCCCCAGCATGGAGTCCATATCTAGTCAAGGATAAGACTAAACTGGAAAAGGTTCAAAGGTTTGCCACCAGACTAGTACCCGAGCTGAGAGGTATGAGCTACGAGGAGAGACTACGGGAATTAAACCTCACTTCGCTGGAAGACAGAAGAGTTAGGGGGGACATGATCACCACATTCAAGATTCTGAAGGGGATTGATAGGGTAGATAAAGACAGTCTATTTAACACAAGGGGAACACGCACAAGGGGACACAGGTGGAAACTGAGTGCCCAAATGAGCCACAGAGATATTAGAAAGAACTTTTTTAGTGTCAGAGTGGTTGACAAATGGAATGCATTAGGGGGTGATGTGGTGGAGGCTGACTCCATACACAGTTTCAAGTGTAGATATGACAGAGCCCGATAGGCTCAGGAATCTGTACACCTGTTGATTGACGGTTGAGAGGCGGGACCAAAGAGCCAGATCTCAACCCCCGCAAACACAACTAGGTGAGTACAACTAGGTGAGTATACACACACACACACACACACGCACGTCCAAACTCGTTTTCGTTTTTCAAAAATAATTTCCTAATAGCGACATTCATTACTTGTTAATGGCATTAGTGACCCCACAAAGCAGGCCCCATGACCCCCACCCGACCCCAGGACGTGCGGAGGGCTGGTGGCTGCCGCCTTGGGCAGGTGTGTAGCACAGGCTCTACGCTGACAGGGGGGGGGGGTGTGAAGGGGACCGCTTTGCTACCTGTCGCGCCTGTAGGTCACACCGGAAACCCTCTCTACGTTATCTCTCGCCCCCCCTCTCCTCCCCTACCCCCACCACGCCCCCCTGTGTGTACTCACCCAGTTGTGCTTGCGGGGGTTGAGCTCTGGCTCTTTGGTCCCGCCTCTCAACTGTCAATCAACTGGTGAACCAATTCCTGCGCCTGCTGGGCTCAGGAATTCTACATCTGACGATGATTTCCGGTACCCGCGGGGAAGAAAGAAACGCACGAACGATGTTAAGTGGTGCGAAAGTTTGTGATCCAATTCAAGCCTCACTTGGTGCAGGCGTCACCAGCACCACCGCCACACTCCCCCTTGCCTGGTGACCTCCCACAACCCTCCTGTGCCAGGTAAGTCCACTATGGGCTCACCATAGCCCGTGCTACTTGCCCCGCTCCTGTGCCAGGTAAGTTACGGGCTCACCATAGCCCGTGCTACTTGCCCCGCTCCTGTGCCAGGTAAGTTACGGGCTCACCATAGCCCGTGCTACTTGGAACTTGTTCCGAGTAGCTGAATCTATAACAACAACAACAACCCACAACCCGGAAGGTTGTTTCAGTGTGCCAAATCTTCTATATAAATATTAGAAGACAGACTAAGTGCGTTGTTTCATCCTTCAGGGATAAGTCCCGTGGCTTCATTATGTCACAGAGCCTCATCTCCTCTGGTTTGACATGTTGAGTAGTCGAGCCGAGATTGAAAACATAACCTATAGAGAAGACGAATATTTGTTTATACCGCGTCAATGTCAACAGGAATTATTTCATCACCGTCATGACACATCGGCGCTTGTGAGGAGCACTGAGCAAGCTCACGCCTCAAGTTCCTATCAACTTAACCGGAGAATAAAGTTCAGAAACAAATAATTTGGCAAGATGAACACAACGTTCAAGGTTTGGAATTTACATTTAAGTTTCTTTTTCTTTTGTACCATAGTTTTTGTTGCTGTACACAGACATTTTACTACCATGGGAAACTGTACCATACCTCTCGATGTCACACCACAATATACCACTGTGTATTTTGAGTCCTATTGAAGTCAGATCGATACTCACTTAGTTGTACTTGCGGGGGTTGAGTTTCCGCTCTTTGGTCCCGCCTCTCAACCGGCAATCAACTGGTGTACAGGCCTCCACCACTTCATTTCCTAGACCTAATGCATTAAATTTGTTAACTACTCTGGCACCGAATAACTGTTATATGAGCTGTGTTGGAGAGATTTTGATCCGCGATAGTCCCAGAATTTGTTGAGTTAGAGTGCGGAGGATGTAAAGATTGCTATAACTTCATGGTAAGATTACTTTAAATAAGTTCTACTTTTAATCGTCTTCGTCCTATTTTCGTGATGAAAATTGTGCCAATATCTGCCTTGCCACCCAAACAGTAATGCTTAAATTGCAACTTTATTCACTTTATACTGAAAACATGTTTGATTCAAACAGCTGTACACCTGTTTAATCCAGCCAGTATTGTAATGATTTGTATAAGTTACGAATAAAGTGATTGTGATTCTGATGACGACATTGTCTACGCGCTCTGCTGTTATTGTGACTTTTGTAAGTAATGTAGTGTACTTTTTTGTAAACTCTGCCAATTACATATGCACAACAATTTATGAATAAAGTTTTTTTCTCAATTTTATATGTATAGACTAAGAATTTATTTTTAGACTGGTGGGAGGGGTGGTACGTCTGGTATGTGTGTGTGGGAGGGGTGGCACGTCTGGTATGTGTGTGGGAAGGGTGGCACGTCTGGTATGTGTGTGTGTGGGAGGGGTGGCACGTCTGGTATGTGTGTGTGTGGGAGGGGTGGCATGTCTGGTATGTGTGTGTGGGAGGGGTGGTACGTCTGGTATGTGTGTGGGAAGGGTGGTACGTCTGGTACGTGTGTGTGGGAGGGGTGGTACGTCTGGTATGTGTGTGGGAGGGGTGGTACGTCTGGTATGTGTGTGGGAAGGGTGGTACGTGTGGTACGTGTGTGTGGGAGGGGTGGTACGTCTGGTATGTGTGTGGGAGGGGTGGTACGTCTGGTACGTGTGTGTGGGAGGGGTGGTACGTCTGGTACGTGTGTGTGGGAGGGGTGGTACGTCTGGTACGTGTGTGTGTGGGAGGGGTGGTACGTCTGGTGCGTGTGTGTGGGAGGGGTGGTACGTCTGGTGTGTGTGTGTGTGGGAGGGGTGGCACGTCTGGTGCGTGTGTGTGGGAGGGGTGGTACGTCTGGTACGTGTGTGTGGGAGGGGTGGTACGTCTGGTGCGTGTGTGTGGGAGGGGTGGCACGTCTGGTGCGTGTGTGTGGGAGGGGTGGTACGTCTGGTACGTGTGTGTGGGAGGGGTGGTACGTCTGGTACATGTGTGTGGGAGGGGTGGTACGTCTGGTGCGTGTGTGTGGGAGGGGTGATACGTCTGGTGTGTGTGTGTGGGAGGGGTGGCACGTCTGGTGCGTGTGTGTGGGAGGGGTGGCACGTCTGGTACGTGTGTGTGGGAGGGGTGGTACGTCTGGTGCGTGTGTGGGAGGGGTGGTACGTCTGGTACGTGTGTGTGGGAGGGGTGGTACGTCTGGTACGTGTGTGTGGGAGGGGTGGTACGTCTGGTGCGTGTGTGTTGGAGGGGTGGCACGTCTGGTGCGTGTGTGTGGGAGGGGTGGCACGTCTGGTATGTGTGTGTGGGAGGGGTGGCACGTCTGGTATGTGTGTGTGGGAGGGGTGGCACGTCTGGCATGTGTGTGTGGGAGGAGTGGCACGTCTGGTGCGTGTGTGTGGGAGGGGTGGTACGTCTGGTGTGTGTGTGTGTGGGAGGGGCGGCACGTCTGGTGTGTGTGTGTGGGAGGGGCGGCACGTCTGGTGTGTGTGTGGGAGGGGCGGCACGTCTGGTGTGTGTGTGTGTGGGAGGGGCGGCACGTCTGGTGTGTGTGTGTGGGAGGGGCGGCACGTCTGGTGTGTGTGTGTGGGAGGGGCGGCACGTCTGGTGTGTGTGTGTGGGAGGGGCAGCACGTCTGGTGCGTGTGTGGGAGGGGCGGCACGTCTGGTGTGTTTGTGTGGGAGGGGCGGCACGTCTGGTGTGTTTGTGTGGGAGGGGCGGCACGTCTGGTGCGTGTGTGGGAGGGGCGGCACGTCTGGTGCGTGCATGTGCGTGCCGGAATGTGTGCTGGCGTCACCCAGTCGGGTATGCACGAGGCGTTGACCAATACGTATACAAACGTGATTTGGAAGTTTGCCAGTGTTACGTGTGTATGCCCGAGTGTATACGAATATGCCTGAGTATATAAGCACGTCAGGGTGCGCGCGTGCGTATGTATAGGTGAATGGACGACTATAAGTTAATGTATGGATATGTAGATGACCGCACAATACAAAAAACAGTTGTGTGTGTCACGGTACTCTTATGAAGAGTCGATATAAGTACAATTTTAGGAACGTGAGAATTCAAGAAACTGCAGGAGGCCCATACGAGGCAGCTCCTATTTATATCCACCCAAACTCATTCAAGCGCCTAGCCTAGCCTAGCCTACCCTACCCTAGCATAACCTACCATAGCATAACCTAACCTAACCTAACCTAGGCTTGCAACAATCAAGGGACCCCGCGTCTCTGTTACCCGGTAATCTGTGCCACACATCAACAGCCCAGTTTCCCAGACCAGTGTATTTCCCCACTCTGGACTTACCCTATTTATATCCAGGCGGGACGATGCCGTATATAAGGTAAGTGTTATTAAAGCCACAGCACGGAATACGTTTGTTAAAAAGCTGCTTATAAACCCACACCTCACAACACACCCCAACCCACACCTCACACCCCAACCCACACCTCACACCCCAACCCACACCTCACAACCCAACCCACACCTCACAACCCAAATCCACACCTCACAACCTAACCCAACCCAATCCACACCTCACATCTGAACCCACACCTCACAACCCAACCCAACCCACACCTCACAACCCTACCCAACCCACACCTCACAACCCAACCCAACCCACACCTCACAACCCAACCCAACCCACACCTCACAACCCAACCCAACCCACACCTCACAACCCTACCCAACCCACACCTCACAACCCAACCCAGCCCACACCTCACAACCCAACCCAACCCACACCTCACAACCCAACCCAACCCACACCTCACAACCCAACCCAACCCACACCTCACAACCCAACCCAAAGCAAAACAATAGAATTTAAATTGCCTGAGAGACTTCAACGCATGCATAGAAAATGAGAAGAGTGCTCTCGTCACTGGCACACGCAGCACACCAGGTAAGTTACTTCAACAGAGAAAACAAATACAAAAGCTACATTTGTCTCGGGGGGAAAAAATATAGCAATTTAAATTGGTGGGAAAATATTCCCATCGACCTGTAGACGAGTGGAAAATGATGTCAGTGAAGGTAACTGAAGGACTTCTCACCGAATGCGAAGATTATTACAATTTAAATGAATTTATTGCAGTCAACATTTAGAACTATACAGCTAATGTCGCGGACAGGAAAATCAGTACACATTCCAAGAAAATAAGGAAAAGCAGCTGTATAACTGAAACAAGTTCATAAAATTAGTTCATAAATCAGAAAATCCCTACACAGGATACAAGCCAAGCAAGCATAAACAAGCCTCAAATATAACCAGCAAACTCTCTCTCTCTCTCACTACACGACACAACCAAGCAATAATAAAACAGAGAACTGAAGGTGGTGCCATAGTATGTGGTCAATCGCGTTTCCCTGGGGTCTAGGGCGAGTGCCTAGAGCGAGTGCCTTGAGCGAGTACTTAGGGAATGAACGTAGAGCTCCCTAGTCAATCTTTACCGAACCTGGATAAAAACTCTGCCTATGAACAAACTCTTGTGTTCTTTCTAAACTCATGAAACTAAAGATTTCTTCCATTTTTCGTAACAAACATACTTCGAAACTCCAACAAAATCAGTAATGAGATTGGAGAGAATATAGAATTTAAGGAAAATTTGTACCCAAAACAGATAAAGATGAGCTGGGTGTTGTTACAGAGTTCAGCCTGTATTCCCTTATTCCCACATATAAGAGTGATATTTCTTTATCTGTACATATCTAGAAGAAGCTTTAGTTGATTTGTGACACTTGAAAGGAAGCAAAGTGCTGCAGTTAAGGCGCCCCTGTAGAGGGAGGCGGGAAATCTGACTCACTCGCTACTAAGGGTCTTGCTGAGCGGGGGTGCGTTCTGGAGAGGTATTGGCCTCCAGAGAGTGTAAATTCTATCAGCTACCGTGTGCTAACGAAGAGAGAGGCCTGTCGACTCCCGAGTGAGTATGAGGTAGAACTGGATGGTGTGAAAACAGCACCTAAGGCTCGGTGACGACAGCGCTCCTGGGTAACTTCGTGAGGCGGCGCTGGGGAGGTTGTGGCTCGACCCGCGGACCTTGCTCGATGGTGGAGGTGTGTGGAGCAGCTCGTATTTCGAAGCAGTCCTGATCCGGTGAAGTTCAACAATCGCTTACATGGGAGAAGAATTAAAGCAACGAAGCTTCGTGTGAGGCGTTGGACCAGTACGTGGAAGTGTATTAGTCTGGATAGGCCAGGCGACATCAGTTTCCACCTAACATCTAGTGAGGAACACTTCGTGGAGTATGCGGTGCCAAGGGAGGAGTAACAGTCGGCGCCAAGTGAGAAGTTACAAGAAGACGTCTCTACGTCCTGCTTGATACCTGCTTGATGGGGTTCTGGGAGTTCTTTTATTCCCCAAGCCTGGCCCGAGGCCAGGCTTGACTTGTGAGAGTTTGGTCCACCAGGCAACAGGGCCAGGCTTGACTTGAGAGAGTTTGGTCCACCAGGCTGTTGCTTGGAGCGGCCCGCAGGCCCACATACCCACCACAGCCCGGTTGGTCAGGAACTCCTTGAAAACTATCTAGTTTTTTCTTGAAGATGCCAACCCGTTCTCGCAAATTCGTAAAGTCAATATTGACTTATTAACTACGTGCATAGGTGATATACTAAACATAATAGATACCCCTAAAAAGATTCATAGAAAACACCGACCTTACCTAACCTTGTTAGTATCTTAAGATAAGCATCTTATTGCTTCGTAATTACAATTATTACTTAACCTAAACCTATTATAGGTTAGGTAATAATTGTAATTACGAAGCAATAGGATGCTTATCTTAAGATACTAACAAGGTTAGGTAAGGTCGGTGTTTTCTATGAATCGTTTTAAGGGTATCTATTATGTTAAGTATGTCACCTATGCACATATTTAATAAGTCAATATTGACTTATTAAATTTGCGAGAACGGGTTGAAGATGCCCACAGTTGTTCCCGCAATATTTCTTATGCTCGTTAGAAGGATGTTGAACAACCGCGGACCTCTGATGTTTACAGTGTTCTCTAATTGTGCCTATGGCACCTCTGCTCTTCACTGGTTCTATTCTGCATTTTCATCCATATCGTTCACTCCGGTATGTTGATATTTTACTGTGTAGGTTTGGGACCTGGCCCTCCAGTATTTTCCACGTGTATATTATTTGATATCTCTCTCGTCTTCTTTCTAGCAAGAACATTTGGAGCGCTTTGAGATGATCACAATAATTTAGGTGTTTTATCTCGTCTATGCGTGCCGTATATGTTCTCTGTATTCCCTCTATTTCAGCAATCTCTCCTGCTCTGAAGGGGGAAGTGAGTACTGAGCAGTACTCAAGACAGGACAACACAAGTGATTTGAAGAGTACAACCATTGTGATGGGATCCCTGGATTTCAAAGCTCTCGTAATCCATCCTATCATTTTTCTGGCTGACACAATATTTGCTTGGTTATGCTCCTTAAACGTTAGGTCGTCAGACATCATTATTCCCAAATCCTTTACATGTTGCTTTCCTACTATGGGCAAATTTGATTGTGTTTTGTACCCTGCATTATGTTTAAGGTTCTCATTTTTACCGTACCTGAGTACCTAGAATTTATCACTGTTAAACATCATGTTATTTTCTGCTGCCCAGTGGAAAACTTTATTAATATCTGCTTGTAATTTTTCAATGTCTTCATCAGAGGTACAGCAGAGTAGCAGAGGCAATGTCTTCAGCAGCAGATGACATTTTGGTGTCATCTGCAAAGGATGATACAAAGCTGTGTCTTGTATTTGAGTCTGTATCTGATATGAGAATAAGGAAAAGCAGTGGTGCAAGGACTGTACCCTGATGTACAGAGCTTTTAACTGCGCCGTGGACCGGTGAAGAGCTACGTTGCGCGCCTAATATATACAAGTGTACAATCTATAAGTTAAATTGCTCTCCCATTACCCCCTTGTGTTAGGAAAGGTGTTATATACAAGTAAGGCGATAATCGGAAACTAGGTTAGTGTCATCGGACATAAAGTATTATTAAATATTGTGTACTAGTGATTATGTTTTCATGTATTGATTAAGTAGTGATTTAAAGGCTACATATATTGAAGAGGCGTTATAATATACCTGCACATTTATATTCACATGATATAAGTTTTGGTTAAGAGATTGCCTCATAACTGTCGTTTTGGAAACAGTGAAGTGTTGCCAGATATTGTGATTAATTTCAAGGGAAGGTAAGGGAATCATCAAGAGAGAAAACCAAGACATCTCAGCTATATAGCGCTTGGAAGGCGTCAGAATAAGGATTTGGGATGGGACGGGGGGAAGGAATGGTGCCCAACCACTTGGACGGTCGGGGATTGAACACCGACCTGCATGAAGCGAGACCGTCGCTCTACCGTCCAGCCCAAGTGGTTGGGCAATTTTAAGTGTTGCCATCGGACTGATTAAGAGAGACTTTTACAGACCAGTATAGTGTAGCCTATTGTGCGTAAACAAATTATATTTTACTACTGTATTTCCTTCCTCCTGTTCATTTCTGTTATGTGTTGTCGTGAGGTTTACTGCACACCTCACTACTGCTGAGGCAGCACTAGACTGGGAGAGGTCACATCCCAATGTGTTGGAAGTATTACTTCAACCCTGAGGAAGGTGAGTCAAGTTGGCGACCTTGTGAATAACCTTATGGACGGGCAACTTGACCTGGGTAAACCACGAGTTTCCGTGTCCACGGACACCCCCCAGCAAGGAAACTAAGGCGTGGCCCAGTTACCTCACTCACTGCAGGGTGCAAGGCTGGGTTCGGTGGAAACCCTGCTCCACAGTTCGACTGAGGTGCTCCCCAGAGGTGAACAGTGGCACCTGGGGAGTGAACAGTGGGGGAGTAGAAGAACTCCCAGAACCCCATCAAGCATGTACCTATGGAGGGAAGTAGAGGCCCCATCAGAGAGGAGATGTAGAGCGGAGGCTGCTGCGGCACTCCAGGGTGGACACCGTCGAGCGCTCTAGAGGGACACCGTCTCTTCTTAAGGCAGAGTACGCAGGATTGAAGACTGGCGATTCTGTAGGAATACCTAGTTGGGTGTCAAGACCCACCACAGTGTTCAAGGCCCGAATTGTTTATATTCGCAGGACACTAATGTAGACCGCATACTACTGTGAAAATAACTGTTGATCATCTCGGTAGTCCAGAGTATAGTAGCACCGACGTGAATCTGTGGAGCCACATAAGTGAGGAAAGTTGTCGGCCCGTTGCAGGTGAGGTGCGGGTGTTCCAGAGGATCCAGATCGAGTCATGTTGCCACCAAGCCTTCCCACGCCCAACCCCTGACCTTGTATCCCACCCCCAGTCCAGGCCGATGACCCGCGTCCCACTACCCCAGCCCCCTCCTCTACCCTGCCCTCATCACTCACCACCACACCTACCTCCATTGTCCCACCACTTGTACCTTACCTATCGCACCACACTACCCTCCACTATCCAACCATACTAACTGCCACTATCCCACCAAACTAACCTCTTCTATTCCATCACTCTACACTCCACCTTCCCACCACAGTAACCTACACTATTCCATCACACTGACCTCCACTATCATACCTCCACATTCACCAACAATCACTGCCACACCTCTCTACAAGGTGAAACACAATCAATTACCACAAAGGTCGCTCCACACCTTCCTCGGCCACCACCACACTTGACTGTTTCCACAACAAGAATTATCATG
>NC_091189.1:9250003-9277503 GCF_040958095.1 Procambarus clarkii
GCTTAAATTCGCACTAATGATGTGCTAATAATGTTTTTTTTTATAGAGGGAAAACCAGTAGGCCTAAGATACCTTAGTTTACATATACTTATGGTTTGATGAGTATACGCTAATTAACAATATTTTTACACGCATTTATGTTTGATTAAGTTAGAAGAAGTTACTCTTATCCCCCCGTTCCATCCCAAATCCTTATCCTGATCCCTTCCCAGTGCTATATATAGCAGTAAGGGCTTGGCGCTGTCTGACGGGAAACATCTCCCGTCACGCAGGGTGCAGTCGCACCTCCACAAATCTCCAGTATCAGCTAATGATACTGGTAATGGCTCAAAAGGGCCACCACTTACGGGCTATTCATGCCCGTGCCACCTTTTGGGTGGCTTAATCTTCATCAATCAATGGCGCTGTCTCCTGATAGTTCTCTTTCCCTAATCTGTCCTGATCGGCTTGTCCTGTGTGCACCATCAGGATCCTGTATGAATGATAACTGTTGATCAGACAGGCTGCTGGTTAAAGGCGCTGATGGTTAGATAGGTTGATTGGTTAGACAATCTGATGGCTAGACGGGTTGACTCGCTAGACAAGTTGACTGGATAGACATCCTCACAGTTAGACAACCTGCTTGAGAAAGTATCATATTGATTAGTTAGATAAGCTGACTAGTTTGAGTGGTTAAATACGCTAACTTGTTTGCTGCCTTGAAAGTTTGACTTGTTTCAAAGGCTACTTTGAGGCTTTAACTATTTACTTTAAACAAGCCATACCGGGGAATTTTATCACGAAAACTTAACATTTCATTATTCCGGTTACAGCAGGATAACCAAACTACAAAAACTACAGATCGGGCTACAGCGATGGCTACATAAGTGTAGTACATACACTTCCAAAAATACCTTACATTCTGTACGCTTGACTCCCAGCGTACAAACGTAGATGCCTCAGAGGATTATAATTCATATCACAGACTAAGATTCATTTCTGAACATCAATTGACCTTTGTAATTCAAAAATACCTTATATTCTGTACGCTTGACTCCCAGCGTACAAACTTAGATGCCTCAGAGGATTATAATTCATATCACAGACTAAGATTCATTTCTGAACAACAATTGATCTTTGTAATTTAAAATATTGAATTATGAATCAATAATAAAAATATTGAGTCATGAGGTTGTATTATCATAATGCGTCACCTAGGCTTACAGAAATTACATAACCTAACCGTAAAAATGGAAATATTTCAAAGTGCCGCAATATAACCGCCATCACTGCCTCGCCTACAAGGACGCGCGCGCCATCTAGCGTTTAAAATCCGAAGGTACACAAATATTATACATCAGTATACAACGACTAGAGATGAATATATCTACATTGCATTATTCGTATAGTAATTTACGAGTATTGACAGGTGTCATATGCATCATTTGTGATGTTTATATATGTATAATGAACAGGTGATTAATGTAAACAAGGGCTCCATGTATGTATCGTGAACAGGATCAATTAATAGTTGAACCTTGCCATAATATATAGGCGTTTATGTATGTAGGGTGAACACAGGTGTAGCGTGAACACAGGTGTAGGGAGAACACATGTGTAGCGTGAATACATGTGTAGCGTGAAAACTGGTGTAGCGTGAACACAGGTGTAGGGAGAAGACAGGTGTAGGGAGAACACATATGTAGCGTGAACACAGGTGTAGGGAGAACACGTGTAGAGTGAATACATGTGTAGCGTGAAAACTGGTGTAGCGTGAACACAGGTGTAGGGAGAAGACAGGTGTAGCGTGAACACAAGTGTAGGGAGAACACATGTGTAGCTTGAACACATGTGCAGCGTGAACACAGGTGTAGGGTGAACACAGGTGTAGCGTGAACACAAGTGTAGGGAGAACACATGTGTAGCGTGAACACATGTGCAGCGTGAACACAGGTGTAGAGTGAACACAGGTGTAGCGTGAACACAGGTGCAGGAGGATGAACACAGGTGTAGGGAGAACACAGGTGTAGGGAGAACACGTGCAGCGTGAACACAGATGTAGCGTGAACACAGGTGTAACGTGAACACAGGTGTAGCGTAAACACAGGTGTAACATAAAAACAGGTGTAATATGAACACCGGCGAGATGTAAATCGTAAACAAGATGTATGAATGTAAATTCAACACAAGAGGAGGCTGGCGGCTCACCTGGGCTGCCCTTCCTAACCATGACGTGAGGAAGCTGGCGGATCAACACCTCGCCACCTCCTGCTCCTCCTCCTCTGGTAATTACACCATTTTCCTCGCAACACACTTCACCCAATCATCCGTGGATTTTCACCAGTTTTACGGGTAATTGTGAACTTCCTGTGTTACTAATCTAACAAAAAAACTACAATTATCTATTATTTACTTTAGTGAATCGAGGCCATGCGCAAGAAATCTTCCTGGCATTTTTTTTTTTTTTTTTTTAATATATGTAATATCTTTCACAATTGGTATAGCACTGAGTAACCACGCGGCATGACTGGTCTACGTGACCCCGTGGAATCAACAACACCCACATCTACGACAAGTCTACGACAGACTAACTACTACAACCAGCAAGTGCTGCTGACGGAGTCTACGAGAGACGCGCACACACACCCACAGGCCGCCTTCCACTGACCTGATGCCTGAGATGCTACCTACCCCCCATCAACGTGCTCCGTCGCTGCCCCACCACCAACACCCCCACTGACACACACAACACACACCTCTCTCTCTCTCACTCATACCCATCCCCCTCACTCCTCACTTCTTACCTCTATCCCCAGCTTGTGTAACAAGATCTAGCACCTGACGAACTTCAGGAACACCTATGTGTTGGTGTGAGCCAGAGCAGTTAAGGGAAACAAATAAGGGACCTGGGTGGTGGGGGTGGGCAAAGTATGTCACCGGGTGGGTCAGTGAGGGTGGCTTACACCACCTCACATCTGACCCCACTCACCGGGGGGGGGGGGGTTTACCTTTACACACCTGCCACCACAGCTCGCGAATGTTTATCTGGCAACCAAGAAGTTTAGCCTCATCTCGTGTGATGAACTTAGATAACTGAAGCATCAACATGGCGAGGCGTCGAGGCTCTGAAAGCAGGTCAGCATCCCGTGGGTCTGGCAGCATCTGCTTCTGAAGAACCGTTACACCAAATGTGTGTCGTTACAAGCAGACGGAGACTCGTCCCAATACTCTCCAGGAGTGGGAAGAAAACACACAAAATATCGTTAAAGGCTTCTAAAGTGCTGAGAATTTGTATAAGCGATGCCAGAGTTCAAATTATATATCCAGTACTACATAATAAGTCTATGGAGGTTGTCCGCATATTCCAATGGTTCCAACCAGCAGCATGAGAAGCCCCGCCCCCTGCCCTCTGGCGGCGGAGCCTGGTACCTGAGCCAGGTAACCTTCCCTCCCCCAGCCCAGCACCTCCCACTCCCAGCAACCCCCGTCCCTTCCTCTATCACAAGGCTCCCAATTCCTCCCACGACGTCCTTCCTCATCCCACGATGTCCTTCCCCATCCTACGATGTCCTCCCCCATCCCACGATGTTGTTTCCCATCCCACGATATCACTCCCTTCCCCACTACGTTCCCTCCCATTCCCAGGATACCCCTTGCCTGCGGCATACCTCTGGAAGCCTCACTATGAACCATAACAGACGTCCACACACGTGGATCGCAATAAGAATTATTCTTTCCTGAATTACGCCCCGTGTACTACCATGTGAGACGTTACTTTAGAAAACTACACATAGAAAACTTAGGTAAGTGCACCTAAGTTCCTTTGACTGGGTCCAGTGAGGACACTGAAGCCCCGCCGCAGCTCAAGGGGCAGTGTTGAATTCTAATTGGGTTGGTGTTAGCATATTAATTTCCTTGTCAATCGAAGTTGAATTTAATTGCAAAAAAGTACAATACGTCTTAGAATATTCATATATTTATGCTTCATGGAAGACATACACACAAATATGTATATGCGTCTATGTATATGCGTCTATGTATATGCGCATCAAGTACATATATTCACTTGTTATGTACACGACGCGGTCTCCTGGGTGGAGGGTAAGATGCACGAAGTGATATCTCTTGATATCACGGTATGTACCTCACCAGCCTTGCCTGGTGAGGTCCCTCAGCTCTCCCCCTCCCCTCCCCAAACCATCACTTTAGGTTTGAATTAGTCACAGCGGAATTAATTACTAGGGCGTAATTATATATCCTTAGCACAAGAGAACCCCCAATGGAATTTGGACAGACCTTATAAACAAATTTACGAAGGGGAATTTTGTGTAATATATATATATATATATATATATATATATATATATATATATATATATATATATATATATATATATATATATATATATATATATATATATATATATATATATATATTTTACCAATATTTTTCAAGAATTTTGTAATCAATATTTAGTTCTGCGGAAACAGGTGAAGACTACTGATTTATATTGCTAAATTCGGAAGGAGTCGGCTAGAACCCAAGCAACAGTTGGCAATCCTTTACAGTTTTATGAGCTAATCATTGATCAGTGGTAGGGTCATTAGTGCCAACGTGATCAGCCGGAAACTGTGATCAATTGTCATCGAAATCAAACCTTCTCAGTTACACACCGTCGATTAAAGGATCAAGTGACAAGAACAATGAACAGAAATCATTTTCATCCTTACTTCACAAGGCATCAAGAGCCACAGCTCCTTGCTCTACAATGCATCCCGCTGACTAATGCGGGTTTCCCTTTGCAGCGACTCAGAAGCCACTGTTTCAGACCTCATTCAGAGGTCTAACCTGAGAAATGTATCCTGTAACAAACAAGCCTATCCTAACCTAACCTATCCAAACCTAACCTATCCAAACCTAACCTATCCTAACCTAACCTATCCAAACCTAACCTATCCAAACCTAACCTATCCAAACCTAACCTATCCTAACCTAACCTATCCAAACCTAACCTATCCAAACCTAACCTACCCTAACCTAACCTATCCAAACCTAACCTATCCAAACCTAACCTATCCAAACCTAACCTATCCAAACCTAACCTATCCAAACCTAACCTATCCAAACCTAACCTATCCAAACCTAACCTACCCTAACCTAACCTATCCAAACCTAACCTAACTGAACATAACCCAAATAAGAGATACAATTTGGTGTTTTATATATGGGTCTAGACGAGGTGTGTACCGTCCCCCACGAAGTCAAAACGTTCATGCCGACCCTACTGCAGGCTTCCACTGGGCAGCAGAAAATAACATGATGTTTAACAGTGATAAATTCCAGGTACTTAGGTATGGTAAAAATGAAGACCTTGAAGGCTTAAACAAAATACAGGGTACAAAATACAATCAAGCCTCGTCATATTAGGAAAACAAGATGTAGAGGATCTGGGAATAATGATCTCTGACGACCCACCGTTTAGGGAGCATAACGAAGCAAATATAGCGTCAGCTATAAAAAATGAAAAGATGGATTACGAGAACCTTCAAATTGATACTGACTTCCCCCTTTCAGAGCAAGAGAGGTTGCTGTAATAGAGGGAACACACGACACTCATAGACACGATAAAGTACTTAAACTATTGGTATCATTACAAAGCTTTCAAAATATACTCTCTAGAAAGGAGACGAGAAGAACAAATTATATATTATATATACCTTGATTTAACGTTGATTTAATCATATGAAATTACAAATATAAAATTACTGAATTTATTAAAATAGCAAATATCTGTGACACTAAACAGAATCTGGAGGAAATCTATAGTGGTTTCTAAGCTTCCTCAGGAAGCTTAGTTAAAGAGGTCAACTGTCACTTATTTCTCACGTAAAAGAAAACGGCAAATGATCGTCGGCCGCAAGATAAGGGAGGACCCTAGTGTTAGTTATTCATATTTAGGATCGTATCTTTTTTTTTTTTATCGTCGGGGACAGACATTTTCTCAGGTTTATTTAGGCCCAGCCATCGACTGACCTTCCATAGGATGCAGCCCACTAACAGTTGCCAAACCCCGAGTACCTATTTATTGCTAGGTGAACAATGGTATCAGGCGTAAGGAAATGTGGCGAAACGTCTCACCCTGCCCAGGAGTCGAACTCGGGTCCAATTGGTTGTGGATCGACGTCGGCAACCACTGTATACACACACAACAAACATGTCCCTAGGAGAACAATTAAAAAAAAATTACCAGCCTATTCCACTTCCTAACTGCTCTCACACTTTAGTGTGTAGGTGGTTGACTGAGTGGGTGGATGGCTGACTGCGTGATGGGTGGGTGGTTGACTGCGTGCGTGTACTCACCTACTGCGTGTGTGGGTGCTTGCCTGCGTGCATGTGTGTTGGGGAGGGGGAGGGGGGGGAGGGGGGGAGGGGGAGGGGATACGAGTGCACGCAGGCGGGCGGGAGGTGGCAACACTGAGGGACCGACCGCGGCAACAACATTCCGACCCATCTTGCAAGACCTCACTGTTACCAACACGCGGGCAAGCATTTTTGCCCCTCGTCTCCCACAACAATTACCCAATATCCGACAAAAAATACCCCCCCCCTCCCCCCTCCCCCCCTACACCCAGCCCACCCTCTCCCCCCCTACACCCACCCCCACCCTCCCCCACAACCCTACACCCAGCCTCCCTCTTCCCCCCTACACCCACCCCCACCCTCCCCCACAACCCTACACCCAGCCTCCCTCTTCCCCCCTACACCCACCCCCACCCTCCCCCACAACCCTACACCCAGCCCACCCTCTCCCCCCCTACACCCACCCCCACCCTCCCCCACAACCCTACACCCAGCCTCCCTCTTCCCCCCTCCGTCCCACCTTGCGACGCATCATCTTTACCAGACAAAACAGAAAGAGAATGAAATATCTCAACATGAACGCCCTTCCGGAGGAATTATGTGATACACAAGGGGGGATAAATATGTAGAAGTGGAGGTGTGAGAGGAGAGGTTGTACACACCCGGGGCCCAGGTATGGCAACACCAGCACACCCATAACACACTCCCAGCCTGGTAGTGAGAGGAGGGGGGGGGGGTGATTGGGAAGGGGGTGAGAGGGGAAGGGGGTGAGAGGGGAGGTGGAGTGATGGGGGGGGGACGGGGAGGTGCTGAGGCGGAGGAGACACAACAGGAGATAAAGTTGTGAAATGGAAGGAACAGTGGGAAAACAAACTTGATAAGGACAGGAGAGGCAGGAGGAGAGGCAGTGAATGGGAGTGAGAGAGCAGATAAAAGGGTCTGAAAAACAGGAAAAATAAATGCAAAAAGAAAGTGAGAGATGAGGGGGAAGGTGAAGGATGCGTAGATGGGAGGAGGAAGGATGAGGGAGAGCAGGCAAGGGGGAAGAGAATGTAGTGAGGACGGGTGAGATAACCTGAGATAAGGCACAAGAGTACACGGGGGGGGGGGGGGTAAGAGAGTCCTATAAGCCAAGGTGTCTCAAGAAGTCTCATACTTAGTAATAAACATAACCCTTCTTAGCGAGGTCGAGGCTCGTTGGCCCAAAGCGCTCATATTTAGGTGTTTTAATCCTACTAATGCACCTAAACTGGACGCTGATAATAATGGTGTCTAAACTGAGCTGCGTTAAGTGCCAGGACGGAGACCCCAAGATTGTTAACGCTACGACCTAAAACTTCGCTAGGAAGTTGTGGGCAGGGGAGGAAGTTGTGGGCAGGGGAGGAAGTTGTGGGCAGGGGAGGAAGTTGTGGGCAGGGGAGGAAGTTGTGAGGAGGGGAGGAAGTTGTGGGCAGGGGAGGAAGTTGTGGGCAGGGGAGGAAGTTGTGAGGAGGGGAGGAAGTTGTGGGCAGGGGAGGAAGTTGTGAGGAGGGGAGGAAGTTGTGGGCAGGGGAGGAAGTTGTGAGGAGGGGAGGAAGTTGTGGGCAGGGGAGGAAGTTGTGGGCAGGGGAGGAAGTTGTGGGCAGGGGAGGAAGTTGTGAGGAGGGGAGGAAGTTGTGGGCAGGGGAGGAAGTTGTGGGCAGGGGAGGAAGTTGTGGGCAGGGGAGGAAGTTGTGAGGAGGGGAGGAAGTTGTGGGCAGGGGAGGAAGTTGTGGGCAGGGGAGGAAGTTGTGAGGTGGGGAGGAAGTTGTGGGCAGGGGAGGAAGTTGTGAGGAGGGGAGGAAGTTGTGGGCAGGGGAGGAAGTTGTGAGGAGGGGAGGAAGTTGTGGGCAGGGGAGGAAGTTGTGGGCAGGGGAGGAAGTTGTGGGCAGGGGAGGAAGTTGTGAGGAGGGGAGGAAGTTGTGGGCAGGGGAGGAAGTTGTGGGCAGGGGAGGAAGTTGTGAGGAGGGGAGGAAGTTGTGGGCAGGGGAGGAAGTTGTGAGGAGGGGAGGAAGTTGTGGGCAGGGGAGGAAGTTGTGAGGAGGGGAGGAAGTTGTGGGCAGGGGAGGAAGTTGTGAGGAGGGGAGGAAGTTGTGGACAGGGGAGGAAGTTGTGAGGAGGGGAGGAAGTTGTGGGCAGGGGAGGAAGTTGTGAGGAGGGGAGGAAGTTGTGGGCAGGGGAGGAAGTTGTGAGGAGGGGAGGAAGTTGTGGGCAGGGGAGGAAGTTGTGGGCAGGGGAGGAAGTTGTGGGCAGGGGAGGAAGTTGTGAGGAGGGGAGGAAGTTGTGGGCAGGGGAGGAAGTTGTGGGCAGGGGAGGAAGTTGTGGGCAGGGGAGGAAGTTGTGAGGAGGGGAGGAAGTTGTGGGCAGGGGAGGAAGTTGTGGGCAGGGGAGGAAGTTGTGGGCAGGGGAGGAAGTTGTGAGGAGGGGAGGAAGTTGTGGGCAGGGGAGGAAGTTGTGAGGAGGGGAGGAAGTTGTGAGGAAGGGAGGAAGTTGTGGGCAGGGGAGGAAGTTGTGGGCAGGGGAGGAAGTTGTGAGGAAGGGAGGAATTTGTGGGCAGGGGAGGAAGTTGTGGGCAGGGGAGGAAGTTGTGAGGAAGGGAGGAAGTTGTGGGCAGGGGAGGAAGTTGTGGGCAGGGGAGGAAGTTGTGGGCAGGGGAGGAATTTGTGGGCAGGGGAGGAAGTTGTGGGCAGGGGAGGAAGTTGTGAGGAAGGGAAGAAGTTGTGGGCAGGGGAGGAAGTTGTGGGCAGGGGAGGAAGTTGTGGGCAGGGGAGGAAGTTGTGGGCAGGGGAGGAAGTTGTGAGGAAGGGAGGAAGTTGTGGGCAGGGGAGGAAGTTGTGGGCAGGGGAGGAAGTTGTGAGGAGGGGAGGAAGTTGTGGGCAGGGAGGAAGTTGTGGGCAGGGGAGGAAGTTGTGGGCAGGGGAGGAAGTTGTGGGCAGGGGAGGAAGTTGTGGGCAGGGGAGGAAGTTGTGAGGAGGGGAGGAAGTTGTGGGCAGGGGAGGAAGTTGTGGGCAGGGGAGGAAGTGTGGGCAGGGGAGGAAGTTGTGAGGAGGGGAGGAAGTTGTGGGCAGGGGAGGAAGTTGTGGGCAGGGGAGGAAGTTGTGAGGAGGGGAGGAAGTTGTGGGCAGGGGAGGAAGTTGTGAGGAGGGGAGGAAGTTGTGGGCAGGGGAGGAAGTTGTGAGGAGGGGAGGAAGTTGTGGGCAGGGGAGGAAGTTGTGGGCAGGGGAGGAAGTTGTGGGCAGGGGAGGAAGTTGTGAGGAGGGGAGGAAGTTGTGGGCAGGGGAGGAAGTTGTGGGCAGGGGAGGAAGTTGTGAGGAGGGGAGGAAGTTGTGGGCAGGGGAGGAAGTTGTGAGGAGGGGAGGAAGTTGTGGGCAAGGGAGGAAGTTGTGAGGAGGGGAGGAAGTTGTGGGCAGGGGAGGAAGTTGTGAGGAGGGGAGGAAGTTGTGGGCAGGGGAGGAAGTTGTGAGGAGGGGAGGAAGTTGTGGGCAGGGGAGGAAGTTGTGAGGAGGGGAGGAAGTTGTGGGCAGGGGAGGAAGTTGTGAGGAGGGGAGGAAGTTGTGGGCAGGGGAGGAAGTTGTGGGCAGGGGAGGAAGTTGTGGGCAGGGGAGGAAGTTGTGAGGAGGGGAGGAAGTTGTGGGCAGGGGAGGAAGTTGTGGGCAGGGGAGGAAGTTGTGGGCAGGGGAGGAAGTTGTGAGGAGGGGAGGAAGTTGTGGGCAGGGGAGGAAGTTGTGGGCAGGGGAGGAAGTTGTGGGCAGGGGAGGAAGTTGTGAGGAGGGGAGGAAGTTGTGGGCAGGGGAGGAAGTTGTGAGGAGGGGAGGAAGTTGTGAGGAAGGGAGGAAGTTGTGGGCAGGGGAGGAAGTTGTGGGCAGAGGAGGAAGTTGTGAGGAAGGGAGGAATTTGTGGGCAGGGGAGGAAGTTGTGGGCAGGGGAGGAAGTTGTGAGGAAGGGAGGAAGTTGTGGGCAGGGGAGGAAGTTGTGGGCAGGGGAGGAAGTTGTGGGCAGGGGAGGAATTTGTGGGCAGGGGAGGAAGTTGTGGGCAGGGGAGGAAGTTGTGAGGAAGGGAGGAAGTTGTGGGCAGGGGAGGAAGTTGTGGGCAGGGGAGGAAGTTGTGGGCAGGGGAGGAAGTTGTGGGCAGGGGAGGAAGTTGTGAGGAAGGGAGGAAGTTGTGGGCAGGGGAGGAAGTTGTGGGCAGGGGAGGAAGTTGTGGGCAGGGGAGGAAGTTGTGAGGAGGGGAGGAAGTTGTGGGCAGGGGAGGAAGTTGTGGGCAGGGGAGGAAGTTGTGGGCAGGGGAGGAAGTTGTGAGGAGGGGAGGAAGTTGTGGGCAGGGGAGGAAGTTGTGGGCAGGGGAGGAAGTTGTGGGCAGGGGAGGAAGTTGTGAGGAGGGGAGGAAGTTGTGGGCAGGGGAGGAAGTTGTGGGCAGGGGAGGAAGTTGTGAGGAGGGGAGGAAGTTGTGGGCAGGGGAGGAAGTTGTGAGGAAGGGAGGAAGTTGTGGGCAGGGGAGGAAGTTGTGAGGAAGGGAGGAAGTTGTGGGCAGGGGAGGAAGTTGTGGGCAGGGGAGGAAGTTGTGGGCAGGGGAGGAAGTTGTGAGGAGGGGAGGAAGTTGTGGGCAGGGGAGGAAGTTGTGGGCAGGGGAGGAAGTTGTGGGCAGGGGAGGAAGTTGTGAGGAGGGGAGGAAGTTGTGGGCAGGGGAGGAAGTTGTGGGCAGGGGAGGAAGTTGTGGGCAGGGGAGGAAGTTGTGAGGAGGGGAGGAAGTTGTGGGCAGGGGAGGAAGTTGTGGGCAGGGGATGAAGTTGTGGGCAGGGGAGGAAGTTGTGAGGAGGGGAGGAAGTTGTGGGCAGGGGAGGAAGTTGTGGGCAGGGGAGGAAGTTGTGGGCAGGGGAGGAAGTTGTGAGGAGGGGAGGAAGTTGTGGGCAGGGGAGGAAGTTGTGAGGAAGGGAGGAAGTTGTGGGCAGGGGAGGAAGTTGTGAGGAAGGGAGGAAGTTGTGGGCAGGGGAGGAAGTTGTGAGGAAGGGAGGAAGTTGTGGGCAGGGGAGGAAGTTGTGAGGAAGGGAGGAAGTTGTGGGCAGGGGAGGAAGTTGTGAGGAGGGGAGGAAGTTGTGGGCAGGGGAGGAAGTTGTGGGCAGGGGAGGAAGTTGTGAGGAGGGGAGGAAGTTGTGGGCAGGGGAGGAAGTTGTGAGGAAGGGAGGAAGTTGTGGGCAGGGGAGGAAGTTGTGGGCAGGGGAGGAAGTTGTGAGGAAGGGAGGAAGTTGTGGGCAGGGGAGGAAGTTGTGAGGAAGGGAGGAAGTTGTGGGCAGGGGTGGAAGTTGTGAGGAAGGGAGGAAGTTGTGGGCAGGGGAGGAAGTTGTGAGGAAGGGAGGAAGTTGTGGGCAGGGGAGGAAGTTGTGAGGAAGGGAGGAAGTTGTGGGCAGGGGAGGAAGTTGTGAGGAAGGGAGGAAGTTGTGGGCAGGGGAGGAAGTTGTGAGGAAGGGAGGAAGTTGTGGGATACCAGAGGAAGTGGACGAGATGGGATTGCTTGATATTAGGGAATCGAGATGCAAGATAAGAACGATTAGTAGCAAAAAAATAAGTATATATAAATATATATATATATATATATATATATATATATATATATATATATATATATATATATATATATATATATATATATATATATATATATATATATATATATATACCCTCACAAACATTAAACTTTAAAATATATATATATATATATATATATATATATATATATATATATATATATATATATATATCCAGAGAAAAACTAGCAGAATGGGCGTGTGAGGGGAGGTGGGAGAGGGTGTAGGAGGGAGAAAAAAGTGAGGAGGGGGGGCATGGAAGATGAGGGAGGGGGTGAAGGAGGGTGAGGAAGGTGTGGAAGAGAAAGTGAGACTAGAAAGAGGGTGTGGGAGCGAAGGAGACACAGAGAGAAGAAGGGATGGGGGTGATGAAGATGGAACAAGGAAGGAAGGAAGGAAGGAAGGAAGGAAGGAAGGAAGGAAGGAAGGAAGGAAGGAAGGAAGGAAGGAAGGAAGGAAGGAAGGAAGGAAGGAAGGAAGGAGATGCAAGAATTCACGGAGAAAAAGAGTAGGGAATCCAAATCGACGTAGAAAGGAGAGCAGCGGGAAGGGAAATGGAACAGGGGAAATGTTCAAGGGGGAAAGAGAAAGCTTGGAAAAATAGGCAATGAGGAAGAATACGAACGACACAAGATTCGTTAATCAAACATCTGGGGGGAAGGGAGGGGGGGGGGGAGGGGGAAGAGGAGATAATCACAGTGATTAATATCTCACGCTAATCATTATCGGTTAACGCGAGTAAGACTCATAACTGATGGCACAATTTTAGGCTTAATTGATAAGCTTATTGATAAGGACGTCACGGGGGGATTATGGGATCTGTGTAAGCTCAAGCTTTCCCTAGAGCTGTCCGCTAGGGGGCCGGTCGGCCGAGCGGACAGCACGCTGGACTTGTGATCCTGTGGTCCTGGGTTCGATCCCAGGCGCCGGCGAGAAACAATGGTCAGAGTTTCTTTCACCCTATGCCCCTGTTACCTAGCAGTAAAATAGGTACCTGGGTGTTAGTCAGCTGTCACGGGCTGCTTCCTGGGGGTGGAGCCCTGGTCGAGGACCGGGCCGCGGGGGACACTAAAAGCCCCGAAATCATCTCAAGATAACCTCAAGATATATGTGGAAAGGGTCAAAGATGCACATAATGGACTCAGGAACTGAAACCCCAGTAACATATATAATGTTGAATCAATCAGCTCTGAGAACATTAAGGAACAGTTATATGAAAGGGAAACAGGGGGTTCAAATATATGGCGTTAAACTTGAGTGGGAAACCCTTGTGAGTAGTGCCTAAGGGCTCTGCAATGGGACTTCTGTTCTTTCAGTATATTTAAACCATTTGGACACAGGATTGTATACGAATATATTCTCCGAGGGGTGTGGAAGCTCCAAGGGCTTCATGTAAGACACAACGAAGTTAATGCCATCATCAAGAGGAGCTTTGCGTCAGCTCAATGCCTAGCAGAAAGAGTATTTACATTTACTTGAGGTGAACTGTAATAGCTATTTGTTGGACCATTCCTTCAGTTGGTCTGTCATTTTGTGCGCGTGCGTGTGTACTCACCTATTTGTGCCTGCAAGATCGAGCATTAACTCTTGGATCCCGCCTTTCTAGGCATCGGTTGTTTACAGCAATGACTCCTGTCCCATTTCCCATTCATATCTAGTTTTAAAATTATGAATAGAGTTTGCCTCCACAACCTGCTCCTTAAGTGCATTTCATTTTCCATTACTCTCACGCTAAAAGAAAACTTCATAACATCTCTGGGACTCATCAGAGTTTACAGCTTCCACCCATGTTCCCTCGTTCTGTTACTATTACATGTGAACATTTCATATATTTCCACTTTGTCAATTCCCCTGAGTATTTTATACGTTCCTATCATATCTCCCCTATTCCTACTTTTTTTCTAGTGTCGTAAGGTTCAGTTCCTTCAGGCGCTCTTCATATCCCATCCCTCGTAACTCTGGGACGAGCCTCGTCGCAAACTTCTGAACATTTTCCAGTTTCCTTATATGCTTCTTCAGATGGGGACTCCATGATGAGGCGGTATACTCTAAGACTGGCCTCACGTAGGCAGTGTAAAGCGCCCTAAATGCCTCCTTATTTTGGTTTCTGAATGATGTTCTAACTTTTGCCTGTGTAGAGTACGCTGCTGTCGTTATCTTATTAGGTAAGAAGGGAGAGGGGGGACATGATAGGAACGTATAAAATACTCAGGGGGATTGACAGAGTGGACATAGGCGAAATCTTCACACGGAATAGTAACAGAACGAGGGGAAGCTAGAAACTGAGATGAGTCACAGGGATGTTAGGAAGTTTTCTTTTAGCGTGGGAGTAGTGGAAAAATGGAATGCACTTAAGGAACAGGTTGTGGAAGCAAATACTATTCATACTTTTAAAACTAGGTATGATAGGGAAATAGGACCATAGTCATTGCTGTAAACAACCGATGCTCGAAAGGTGAGATCCAAGAGTCAATGCTCGATTCTGCAGACACAAATATCTGAGTACACACACACACACACACACACACACACACACACACACACACACACACACACACACACACACACACACACACACACACACACACACACACAGTGCGTGTGTGTGTGTGTGTACACTCGCCTATTATTTACTGCAGGATCGAGCTTTACCTCTTGGACCCCACCTAAATATTTAAAAAAATGTGTATTGTTGACATATTTTTTTAAGAATAACGATATTGACCATTTCCGTTAATGACGGGATTAACGTCATTAACAACATTAATGACAACTTGACACCATACGGAGAGTAATGAGAACAACCTGTTACCCGTCACAGCCAACAACTCGATAATATCAAACTATCGCAACGTTTCATTATGACCTAAAATTGTTTCCTGTTGTGAAGCCTTTCACTGATATAATTATATGACCCTGACAAAGCACTACAGTTAACTCATTTTGTGATAATCTCTCGAGGAGTCAACAGAAATAATTGCTGTTACGCTAACAAGTGATATATTGAATATCAACAAATACATCAGACTTTTTTCAGTTACATTTACCATCACAGATGAAAACTGCATTGTGTTATTATCAATGAAGAAGCAAAATAAATTAGATTGATTGAAATGCGAGTTTTCATAATTTTAAAAGCCTTTCTAGGATACAAATTTAGTCAATAAATCAATATTAGACACAATATAGACGCCAAAGCCAGAGTCGATTCCACAGAGCGGAACACCAAACGCGGGAACAAACGCGGGCGTCGTCAACACGATCCGCCATTGTGGAAATATTGTAGTTTTTCTTCCTCATCCTCGATATAATCATTCCATATAAGACAACTTATTAAATTTGCTTGTACCTGTATGTACAATGTACTCTTGTACAACGTACTTTTGTACAATGTACTTTTGTACAATGTACTCTTGGAAAGGGGACGGGAATGGTATCAAATAATATATACATGGAAGATACTTGAAGACCAGGTCCCAAATTTGCACAGTAGAATAACAACATACTGAAGCGAAAGATACGGAAGGAAATGCAGAAAAAACCAGTGAGGAGTAGAGGTGCCATAGGCACAATCAGAGAACACTGAACAACAGAGGTCCACAGCTGTTCAACACCCTCCCAGCAAGCATACGAAATATTGCTGGAACAAAGGTGGATGTATTCAAGAGGCACTTAGATAAGTTTTTGCAAGAAGTGTCGGACCAACCAGGTAGTGGATATGTGCGGCCTGCGGGCCGCTCCAAGCATCAGCCTGTTGGACCAAGTTATCACAAGTCGAGCCTGGCCTCAGGCCGGGCTTGGGGAGTAGAAGAACTCTTAGAACCCTCCAGCGGTATTTTGAGAATGTGTCATGACCGCTGAATATTAAAGTTGAATATCAGAAAGATTATCCATATTTTGAGAGTGTGAGATGTGATACTTTAAAAAATTAACACTTTTGTTGCTTTTACAACAGCCCGTTCTCCCGAGCGTTCCCAGCGTCACTAAACTGTTGTACTGCCCGAACCTAACCTGCCCGAGGACCCACCAACAGAAAACGGGACATCACGTCAGTTTCGCTACCAATTATAGCGCATCAGTTTTTTTGGCTCTAAGGAATATATACGTCAAAATGCGACGTACTATTCAGGAGAACGGGTTGTTTACAGACACCTGAGGACCTTAAATTTTAGATATAAATACAGAGCGGTTAAATAGACCGGAGACTACCGGCTATAATGTAAATGTTTATACAAAAAACAAAAAAAATCAATGTTGACAATATGACATTGATAATACTGATATTGATGACAGCCATTGTTTCTAATATTTCAAGTTTCATCATCATCATGTTCTTCATCATATTTCAAACTTCTTTTTGCATTGACACTTAAAAGAGCAGCAGGTCCATTTGTTTTCAACTACGTAGATTTTTGCTAATAGACATAATGTTTACAGACCATCTTGACTTTACATAAACCTAATCTTATCGTTATGATACTAATTAATTGTGGAACTTTACTGTCTATTATATGTCCATATTCCAACCAAATCTGATGACTGCCAACCAAATCTGCCAAACCTTCAGTGAAAGTCTCTCTATACTGGGCGTTGTACCAAGACATGCTTCTCGGGCAGAGTCTGTCATAAAGAAGTACAAGGCTTTTTACACTTAAGATTGACCTTTGATTTTTTATTGTATTGACGGAGTTGGCAGTAGTAGGTCCCAACTACAGTCAAATCAGCGACTGCTCAACAATTATCATCATGTATGATTAGTTAGTAATATAAGATATTTTTACCACTATTAAAACAATGTTGGTTGATATTGTAGTATGGTTATTAAAGCGTAGGGTATAAAGAGGTGGGCCAACGTGAACTGTGAGGTAGGGCTGTGCACACACAAACATTTTCAATCTCGCACGTAAACACAAAAGTCTGTGTACACAACCGGCACCACCACCAATTTATTCGCGATTGTTTACTCCCGTTGCCCCAGCTTTACTTTGTGCTAGAATGATATGTTGCAGTGAAAAAATATATACAAAAGCTACATTGAGAACAAAAAAGAATACTGCAGCTTACCTTTTGTTAGTGGGATAATGACCTCTTTGTGAGTAGCGGTGCTTAACTATTACTCTCGAGAATGAACTACTCATAATCACTTTTGATAATATACTCTGAGGACGAAAGAGGCGTACTTACCCTTGTAGTAGTAGAGGCAGTACTCTGATAGGACGAACCAGCGCTTCTTCCAGAGGTGGAGGCCGTCGGCGCCCTGCTTGTAGAGCCAACCCTGGAGCGTCACCGCTGCCACCTGCGGCCGCCGCACCCCGGGAGTCTTCACCCATGACCCTCCTGTCCGTCGACGCCCGCCCTACAGGAGGAGACCACATGTTACTCGCGCCCCGCCACACAAATGCTGCTCCAGGACGAGGAGGCTAGGTAAGGAGGAAGAGGTCGAGGGGATGAAGATGAGACCGAGAAGATAATATATTGCAAAAATAAATTAGCAGGACCCAAGGAAGCAGGAGGAGCCAGGTAGTTAATGTTTGTGCCTCATTAACTGGGGAGAGTCAGGGGAGGTAACTGGGGAGGGTCAGGGGAGGTAACTGTGAGTAAAATGAAGAAGTCAGGTCAAGAATGCTCCCCCGCCCCCCCCCCCCCCTCTTCACCCCACAACTCTCTCCAAACATAGACTCGTTCACTACCACAGAAGTGTGTGAGGACAGTGGTAGGGAGGAGGAGACAGGTTGGCGTGTACCTGGACAAGGAAATTTGCAAAGAGTAAATGGTTGCCTTCAACAGTATGAGCTTAAATAACCAAACAGTATAACAATAAATAAGTCAAAGGTAATCATCTGGAGTCTCCAAGGAAAGGTTATAGGACCATATAGCACTTGGAAAAATGCACAGCCACTTAGATATTGGGGGATCGAACACGGACCATCTTAAAAGCAAGTTCACCTTTATACTGACAAGTTTAGGAAGGGAAGGAAACTGTCAGGAGAAAGTGCAAAGCTATTAAGACTACACAGCACTTGGAAGGGATCAGGATAGGGATTAGGAATGGGATGGAGGGAAGGAATGATGACCAACCACTTAGTCGGTCGGGGATTGAACGTCGACCTGCATGAAGCGAGACCGTCGTTCAACCATCCAGCCCAATTGCTTAGGCTTTCAAGTCTAGGAGGTAAAAATATAATAAAGTGACTAAAAATAAACAAGGGCATTTGAACAGCCGGTCTAATGCCACGCCCGATTGCGAACTGCAAGAACCAACAGTTTGGCAGTTCAAGAGATCTGGTAAGAGACCAATGGGTCGGGGGCAATGAGCTTCGGAACCACCGTAGAGCAGCCACGAGCTAGGTAGGCAAGAATAACAACAGTGACACTGTACCATAACAAGTTAAAAATACACCATGACTGAGAGATAAACCTCGCGCGGCACTGTTACCAGACTGGCGTAACATCACTCTTTTACCAGTTGACAGTTGACATATGGAAGGACTGACGCACGCGCACACAATTAAATTCATTCGTTCCCTCATTCCCTCCCTTTACCGTCAACCACGGAGTCGATGCACACCATGTAACTCAACCATTTTTTTTCAAGAGCCATTTTAACAGTAATGCTTAACTCTTCTTTTGCTTTGTTTTCTTTGAGCAGGTATGTGGAGATTATTTCACCATTAGGCAGCCTGTTCAACATAAATATGAGGCAACACCATTGTGATCGCTCTAAACGCATTCTTTAGCGAGGGAAAATGGCAAAAATCAACGTGAAGCGTTATCACTGCAGTTACCCCCTTCAAAAGTGAAAAAAACGTCTATTTTCTTTCACAGTTCGAGCGCCAAATGGTATCGTTTTCTGTGGTTGGTACAGCCGTAACTGCTGTAATGGATATAAAGGTTGCATTTGTGTTACCTCTCGCTCCGCAAAGCTACATGTACTCTATACAATAGAGGGGTTAAATTACTAGGAGTCACTCAAGAAAAGACTAAGAAAACACAGCACGGGAACAACACCTTGCCATAGTTATTGTTACACAGAGCCCAATAGGCTCCAGAACCTGTACACCAGTTTATTGACAGTGAGAGGGGGGACCAAAGAGCCAAAGCTCAACCCCCGTAAGCACTAGGGGGTTGAGCTTTGGCTCGAGGGACCCCACCTCCACCACGTTACGCGGTAATTGCTTCCACAAATTAACAACCCTGTTTCCGAACCAGTATTTACCCAAATCTTTCCTAAATCTAAACTTATCCAATTTAGTTTTTTTTAATACCATCTGTAACTTCACTTAACAAAGCATTATCATAATTTAACAAAAATATGACCTTTACCACTAAAGTATTTTGGAGAGAATGTAGTATAATAATTCATAATAATATTTTTAAAGAAAGACTATATTTGCATAAATAAATGGTATAAGCTCGTCATTTCTTTATAAAGCCGCTAATAACGGCTAATTGGGTATTTATTAAGGTATGTATGTACCTTAATGAGGTATATATAACACTCATTAAGGGGAAATGGATTCAAATCCTTTTTTAAAAGTGATTAGAGTGCTCTTCAAAACAAGCGCTCGCACAATTGTTATGACATAATATCAACACTATAACTTAATTACCTAAATGAATTTTGGGGTTCAATTCCCTAGGCCATTATGTGCCTCTGTAACCTGCGGGCACCTGGTAATAAGAGATGCTGGGACAAGGTAGAGCGTCGACGTGCTATCTATCAACTCTCCCTCTCTCCTGGACCCGGATTCACGAAGCAGTTACGCAAGTACTTACGAACGTGCACATCTTTCCTCAATCTTTGCCGGCTTTGGTTACATTTATTAAACAGTTCACAAGCATGAAAACGTCCCAATCAACTGTTGTTATTGTTATAAACAGCCTCCTGCTGTTTCGGAGCTCATTAACTGTTTAATAATTGTAAACAAAGCCGCCAAAGACTGAGAAAAGATGGACAGGTTCGTAAATGCTTGCGTAACTGATTCGTGAATCTGGCCCCTTGGGGGTCCAGTAACAGAGGCCGTCATGTACATCACAATTGACCCTACATATTATTGGGTTGGCTGCTGCTCTCCGTTTTCTTTCTCGCGGATCCCTAACTAAAAAAAAAAGACCCTAATGAGCGGTAATACTCCTAACTAAAACTACTTTATCTAGCACAATCTCGTGTGGTTTGTACACGGGCCATAAACACATTTTTTCCCTGGCCAAAACGCCTTCCACCAAGAAAAACAATAAATACACTGCAATAAAAGTAATAGTAATAAGCGAGGTATATTGTGGGGGAGTATTTAAGGATGTACAATGAGACACTCAAAGCTCCAAGCCGGTGGTGGTGGTGGTGGTGGTGGGGGAAGGGTGGGGAGGGAGTGCCTGCAGTCAACACCATAATTACACTCGACATGAAAATAATTAACGACGGATTCCTCGTGGGGTGTAGTGTTTCCTGTTGGGGTGTAGTGTTTCCTCCTGGGGTGTAGTGTTTCCTCCTGGGGTGTAGAGTTTCCTCCTGTGCTGTAGTGTTTCCTCCTGGGGTGTACTGTTTCCTCCTGGGGTGTAGTGTTTCCTCCTGGGGTGTAGTGTTTCCTCCTGGGGTGTAGTGTTTCCTCCTGGGGTGTAGTGTTTCCTCCTGGGGTCTAGTGTTTCCTCCTGGGGTGTAGTGTTTCCTCCTGGGTGTAGAGTTTCTTCCTGGGGTGTAGTGTTTCCTCCTGGGGTGTAGTGTTTCCTCCTGGGGTGTAGTGTTTCCTCCTGGGGTGTAGTGTTTCCTCCTGGGGTGTAGTGTTTCCTCCTGGGGTGTAGTGTTTCCTCCTGGGGTGTAGTGTTTCCTCCTGGGGTGTAGTGTTTCCTCCTGGGCTGTAGTGTTTCCTCCTGGGCTGTAGTGTTTCCTCCTGGGGTGTAGTGTTTCCTCCTGGGGTGTAGTGTTTCCTCCTGGGCTGTAGTGTTTCCTCCTGGGGTGTAGTGTTTCCTCCTGGGGTGTAGTGTTTCCTCCTGGGGTGTAGTGTTTCCTCCTGGGTGTAGAGTTTCCTCCTGGGGTGTAGTGTTTCCTCCTGGGGTGTAGTGTTTCCTCCTGGGGTGTAGTGTTTTCCTCCTGGGGTGTAGTGTTTCCTCCTGGGGTGTAGTGTTTCCTCCTGGGGTGTAGTGTTTCCTCCTGGGGTGTAGTGTTTCCTCCTGGGGTGTAGTGTTTCCTCCTGGGGTGTAGTGTTTCCTCCTGGGGTGTAGTGTTTCCTCCTGGGTGTAGAGTTTCCTCCTGGGGTGTAGTGTTTCCTCCGGGGGTGTAGTGTTTCCTCCTGGGGTGTAGTGTTTCCTCCTGGGGTGTAGTGTTTCCTCCTGGGGTGTAGTGTTTCCTCCTGGGGTGTAGAGTTTCCTCCTGGGGTGTAGTGTTTCCTCCTGGGGTGTAGTGTTTCCTCCTGGGGTGTAGTGTTTCCTCCTGGGGTGTAGTGTTTCCTCCTGGGGTGTAGTGTTTCCTCCTGAGGTGTAGAGTTTGGTATAGAGTTTTCACTTGGGGTATAGAGTCTCCTCGTGAGGTATAGAGTTTAGAGTGAGAGCTGCACCAACGTGGACGCACCTGTCACGTGGCAGGAACACGTTCATTACAGGAGATTGCAAGGCTTATTTTGCTACCCTCGTAAGGTCTGTAGGACGAGAGTTGCCGCAGGTAACAGCCTGGTTGATCAGTCCAGCAACCAGGAGGCCTGGTCGACGACCGGGCCGCGGGGACGCTAAGCCCCGGAAGCACCTCAAGGTAACCTCAAGGTAAGGTAACACGTCAAGAGGAAACATTACGTGAGCGAATGTGTTTCAGGGGCTCGAGTGGTAAGGTAATTTACCATCGTCGAGCGCTACGATAGTATGCGTGTACAACCACTTGGTAGAAGATACCGGCATATGATACGGCGGAGTGAAGGAGCCGTGGCCCACCAGCTGGACTACCAGGGGGATCAAATGCTCACCCTGCAAGAAAACCGGAGCCGTCGTGACGCGAATGAGTATGAAGGGAGATCATTAAGTGTGTGGCACACTAAAACAGGTGTGTGTGTTTTTTTTTTTTGTGTGTGTGTGTGTGTGTGTGTGTGTGTGTGTGTGTGTGTGTACTCACCTATTTGTACTCACCTATTTGTGCTTGCGGGGGTTGAGCTTTGGCTCTTTGGTCCCGCCTCTCAACTGTCAATCAACTGGTGTACAGATTCCTGAGCCTACTGGGCTCTATCATATCTACATTTAAAACTGTGTATGGAGTCAGCCTCCACCACATCACTGCCTAATGCATTCCATCCGTTAACTACTCTGACACTGAAAAAGTTCCTTCTAACGTCTCTGTGGCTCATGTGGGTACTCAGTTTCCACCTGTGTCCCCTTGTTCGCCCAGTTCATGCCTCTTAGTTCTGGGACTAGTCTAGTGCATACCTTTGGACTTTTTCCAGCTTCGTCTTGTGCTTGACAAGGTACGGGCTCCATGCTGGGGCCGCATACTCCAGGATTGGTCTTACATATGAGGTGTACAAGATTCTGAATGATTCCTTACACAGGTTCCTGAACGCTGTTCTGATGTTAGCCAGCCTCGCATATGCCGCAGACGTGTGTGTGTGTGTGTGTGTGTGTGTGTGTGTGTGTGTGGTGGTGTGTGTGTGTGTGTGTGTGTGTGTGTGTTGTGTGTGTGTGTGTGTGTTGTGTGTGTGTACTCACCTAATTGTGCTTGCGGGGGTTGAGCTCTGGCTCTTTGGTCCCGCCTCTCAACCGTCAATCAACTGGTGTACAGATTCCTGAGCCTATTGGGCTCTATCATATCTACATTTGAAACTGTGTATGGAGTCAGCCTCCACCACATCACTCCTAATGCATTCCATTTACTACTATTCTGACACTGAAAACCCCACCAGTGTTGAATAGTTGATCCTTGTTTACCCGGTCGATTCCCCTGAGGATTTTGTAGGTTGTGATCATGTCCCCCCTTACTCTTCTGTCTTCCAGTGTCGAAAGGTGCATTTCCCGCAGCCTTTCCTCATAACTCATGCCTCTTAGTTCTGGGACTAGTCTAGTAGCATACCTTTGGACTTTTTCCAGCTTCGTCTTGTGCTTGACAAGGTACGGGCTCCATGCTGGGGCCGCATACTCCAGGATTGGTCTTACATATGTGGTGTACAAGATTCTGAATGATTCCTTACACAGGTTCCTGAACGCCGTTCTGATGTTAGCCAGCCTCGCATATGCCGCAGACGTTATTCTCTTTATGTGGGCTTCAGGAGACATGTTTGGTGTGATATCAACTCCTAGACCTTTCTCTCTGTCTGTTTCATTAAGTACTTCATCTCCTATTCTGTATCCTGTGCCTGGCCTCCTGTTTCCACTGCCTAGTTTCATTACTTTGCATTTACTCGGGTTGAACTTCAACAGCCATTTGTTGGACCATTCACTCAGTCTATCCAGGTCATCTTGTAGCCTCCTACTATTATCCTCTGTTTCAATCCTCCTCATAATTTTTGCATCGTCGGCAAACATTGAGAGGAACGAATCTATACCCTCTGGGAGATCATTTACATATACCAGAAACAGTATAGGTCCAAGGACTGACCCCTGCGGGACTCCACTTGTGACGTCTCGCCAATCAGAGACCTCACCCCTCACACAGACTCCTTGTCTCCTGTTGCTTAGGTACTCCTCTATCCACCGGAGTACCTTCCCTCTCACTCCAGCCTGCATCTCCAACTTTCGCACTAGCCTCTTGTGTGGCACTGTATCAAAGGCTTTCTGACAATCCAAAAATATGCAGTCTGCCCACCCTTCTCTTTCTTGCCTTATTTTTGTTGCCTGGTCGTAGAATTCAAGTAACCCTGTGAGGCAGGACCTGCCGTCCCTGAACCCATGTTGATGCTGTGTTATAAAGTTCCTTCGCTCCAGATGCTCTACTAGTTTTTTTCGCACAATCTTCTCCATCAGCTTGCATGGTATGCAGGTTAGGGACACTGGCCTGTAGTTCAGTGCCTCCTGTCTATCCCCTTTCTTGTATATCGGGACTACGTTAGCTGCTTTCCAAATATCTGGCAGTTCCCCTGTTGCCAGTGATTTGTTATACACTATGGAGAGTGGAAAGCACAGTTCTCTTGCTCCTTCCTTTAGAACCCAAGGACTTTTAGAACTCCTTTGTTTGTGTGTGTGTGTGTGTGTGTGTGTGTGTGTGTGTGTGTGTGTGTGTGTGTGTGTGTGTGTGTGTGTGTGTGTGTGTGTTTGTGTGTGTGTGTGTGTGTGTTTGTGTGTGTATGTGTGTGTTTACTAGTTGTGTTTACTAGTTGTGTTTTTGCGGGGGTTGAGCTTTGCTCTTTCGGCCCGCCTCTCAACTGTCAATCAACTGTTTACTAACTACATTTTTTTTTTTTTTTCCCACACCACACACACACACCCCAGGAAGCAGCCCGTGACAGCTGACTAACTCCCAGGTACCTATTTACTGCTAGGTAACAGTGGCACTTAGGGTGAAAGAAACTTTGCTCATTTGTTTCTGCCTCGTGCGGGAATCGAACCCGCGCCACAGAATTACGAGTCCTGCGCGCTATCCACCAGGCTACGAGGCCCCTGTGTGTGTGTGTGTGTGTGTGTGTGTGTGTGTGTGTGTGTGTGTGTGTGTGTGTGTGTGTGTGTGTGTGTGTACTCACCTATATGTGCTTGCAGGATCGAGCATTGACTCTTGGATCGTGTGTGTGTGTGTGTACTCACCTAATTGTACTCACCTAATTGTGCTTGCGGGGGTTGAGCTTTGGCTCTTTGGTCCCGCCTCTCAACTGTCAATCAACTGGTGTACAGATTCCTGAGCCTACTGGGCTCTATCATACCTACATTTGAAACTGTGTATGGAGTCAGCCTCCACCACATCACTTCCTAGTGCATTCCATTTATTAACTACTCTGATCCATGTGTGTGATCCATGTGTGTGTGTGTGTGTGTGTGTGTGTGTGTGTGTGTGTGTGTGTGTGTGTGTGTGTGTGTGTGTGTGTGTGTGTGTGTGTGTGTGTGTGTGTGTGTGGAGGGGGGGGGGAGGGAAGCAATCTCTCAGAGCCATGATTGTAAAACATCTTTTTTGGCACAATCACGTAACACAATACTTCTTATGAGACTCAATACAGTGAGCATATTGTCTGATCCTATAAAATGAAATTCTAGGGATCACGAAGTGCAATGTTAAAAGTCTGAAAGCGAACACTGGCGGATGGTGAACACTATACAGGAGTAGGGTTAGCCGTCACTATAGTCATAGGGAACCATCACTATACACGTGTTCACTCATACTAGAAATTTCGATATTTCCATAATTTTTTATGAGACTACATTTTTTCAATGTGCATAATTTTCTATTCCAATTTTGGTTGTGACCCAGCAAGTTGGATTCCCATTACATAATTCAAATCCACTACCCCCATTACTTGATAATTACTTATTCTTCACCATTACCTGTCTATCAAGATCCATTACCATTTTGTCATTAGACCAACCATAATGTTTTTATTTTTTTTCCCCTTTTCCCCATTACATGTTTATTTTCAGTATCACCCATTACACGTTAAATCTCATTAATCCCAATTTTCCCATTATATGCCCGCCCCCCTTCCCACCTCTCTCCCCCATTACAGCCAGTAACAACGCCTGGCCCCCTTACCATCCCATCACAAACCATGATGTGTGTGTGTGTGTGTGTGTGTGTGTGTGTGTGTGTGTACTCACCTAGTTGTGTCTGCAGGATCGAGCATTGACTCTTGGATCCCGCCTTTCGAGCATCGGTTGTTTACAGCAATGACTCCTGTCCTATTTCCCTATCATACCTGGTTTTAAAATTATGAATAGTATTTGCTTCCACAACCTGTTCCTGAAGTGCATTCCATTTCCCCACTACTCTCACGCTAAAAGAAAACTTCCTAACATCTCTGTGACTCATCTGAGTTTCAAGCTTCCATCCATGTCCTCTCGTTCTGTTACTATTCCGTGTGAACATTTCGTCTATGTCCACTCTGTCAATTCCTCTGAGTATCTTATACGTTCCTATCATGCCCCCCCTCTCCCTTCTTCTTTCTAGTGTCGTAAGGCACAGTTCCCTCAGGCGCTCTTCATACCCCATCCCTCGTAGCTCTGGGACGAGTCTCGTTGCAAACCTCTGAACCTTTTCCAGTTTCATTATATGCTTCTTCAGATGGGGACTCCATGATGAGGCGGCATACTCTAAGACTGGCCTTACGTAGGCAGTGTAAAGCGCCCTAAATGCCTCCTTACTTAGGTTTCTGAATGATGTTCTAACTTTTGCCAGTGTAGAGTACGCTGCTGTCGTTATCCTATTAATATGTGCCTCAGGAGATAGATTAGGTGTTACGTCCACCCCCAGGTCTCTTTCACGCGTCGTTACAGGTAGGCTGTTCCCCCTTCATTGTGTACTGTCCCTTTGGTCTCCTATCTCCTAGTCCCATTTCCATAACTTTACATTTGCTCGTGTTGAATTCTAGTAGCCATTTCTCTGACCATCTCTGCAATCTGTTCAGGTCCTCTTGGAGGATCCTGCAATCCTCATCTGTCACAACTCTTCTCATCAACTTTGCATCATCCGCAAACATCGACATGTAGGACTCTACGCCTGTAAACATGTCGTTAACATATACAAGAAATAGAATTGGTCCCAGCACCGATCCTTGTGGTACTCCACTTGTTACTGTTCGCCAGTCCGACTTCTCGCCCCTTACCGTAACTCTTTGGCTCCTTCCTGTTAGGTAGTTCCTTATCCATTCTAGGACCTTTCCACCCACCCCCGCCTGCCTCTCGAGCTTGAACAGCAGTCTCATGTGCGGTACTGTATCAAAGGCTTTTTGGCAGTCCAGAAATATGCAGTCTGCCCAACCATCTCTGTCCTGTCTTATCCTCGTTATTTTATCATAGAATTCCAGAAGGTTTGTTAGGCACGATTTCCCTGTCCAGAAACCCATGTTGATGTTTGTTCACAAACCTAATGTTCTCCAGGTGTGCAACCAGTCGCAGCCTAATTATTCTTTCCAGTATTTTACAGGGGATGCTTGTCAGTGATACAGGTCTGTAGTTAAGTGCCTCCTCCCTATCTCCTTTCTTGAAGATCGGCACGACATTTGCCTTCTTCCAGCAACTGGGCAATTCTCCTGACATAAGTGACTCATTAAAGATCATTGCCAGAGGCACGCTGAGGGCCTGTGCTGCTTCTTTTAATATCCACGGTGATACTTTGTCTGGTCCAACTGCTTTAGTTGCATCTAGAGTTGTCAACTGTTTCATTACCTCCTCTGCTGTCACCTCTATATCTGATAGTCTTTCATCTAGGGTAACCCCTTCCAACAATGGGAGCTGCTCAGGCTCAGTAGTGAACACTCCATGGAAACTGGCATTCAGTGCCTCGCAGATTTCCTTGTCACTTTCAGTATATGCCCCCTCTGTCTTCCTTAGTCTTGTCACTTGGTCGTTCACCGACATTTTTCTTCTTATATGACTGTGTAGTAACTTAGGTTGTTTTTTCGCTTTGATTGCAATATCGTTCTCATAGTCCCTTTCCGATGTTCGTCTTA
>NC_091189.1:9280003-9290003 GCF_040958095.1 Procambarus clarkii
CATACAAGAAGTCTCCGATGTAGTCATTTGTAAAAATCATGTTTAGAAACGTATTAAACCAAGAAATAATAATACAATAATTCGCTCAATGTTTATAGGAGTGATAAATGTGATGGAGGATAATGCATGGATGAGGGGGCAGCCGGGGATGGGGGGAGGTATATGCTGGTGGTGAGGCTAAATGTTCACGTTACTCCCTCACCTCTACCACAATCCCCCTCACATCTACCACAACCCCTCACCTCTACCATAACCCCCTCATGACTACCACAACCCTCCCACCTCTACCACAACTCCCCCTACCTCTACCACAACCTCCTTACATCTACCACAACCACCCCCTCTACCACAAACCCATCCACCTCTACCACAACCCCCTTCCAACCTCTACCACACCCCCCAACCTTTACCACAACCCCTAACCTCTAACACAACCCACAGTCTCCCAAGAACCCCCTTATCCCCTACATTCACCACAATTCCCCCCCACCAACCTCCCGAACATGCAGGTGACGCAGTGACAACTGTCTACCTGTTGGTGGTTGTGAGGGCCAAGGTCCCTGCGGCCCGGCGGTGTCTGACCAGGCCTCCTGGTCCGTAGTCTGAAGAGCAAGTCAGCGGATCTCTTAGCCAGTACAATGCCGTCACGCCCATCAACCTCATCCATTATGGATGAAAAGGAGGCCGATGGAGAGGATCCGCAATTGCAATAATTCGTCTCGGATACAAGTATCAATGAAGATTGAAAGGGGGGGGAGGGGGGATGGAAACAACACCTGAAGACCAAAGTTGCAAGAATTTGCAACATGAGCGAAGGACACCGTCTGAACCTGAGAGACTGCGGCCGTCCAGGAGTATAATATAACCCTCACATTATTTGGGTCAGGAAAGACCTTTTTGGGGTTTTAGTCAAAATATAGATACTGTCCTTAAAAGGTCCCCCCCCCCTCCCACTTCGCGCCCGCAAGATAACGTAAACTTGAGAGTCGTAAGATGTTAATTCCTTGTTTGACAGTCTGTTCACTTGAGGCAGTTAGAGGCAGCTGCGTCTGGGTACAAGTGACACGATGAACAACCATGTGACTTGTTCCTGTTGATGAGGGGAGAGGAGGTTGTTCAAGTTCAAGTTCAAGTATGTTAATTGAGACAAGGAAAAATACATCTCAAAGGGATAGGGTAGCTTAGGCTATTTCTACCTCCCCTTCAGGAGGTTGTTATATAAATGCTGCTATGGCGGTATGTTCACCCGCTATCGTGCCCACTCCTGTGCCAGGTAAGTCCACTACGGGTTCACCATAGCCCGTGCTACTTGGAACTTTTGGTTCCCAGTAGCTGAATCTTAAACAACAACAACAACAACGGTATGTTCACTCACAGGATGAGTGACGCTGGCCAATAAATTAGCCCTCCGTGGGTACATTAGAATGAAAATAATGAGTAGAGAGAGAGGGGGAGGCGCCACAGTGGATTTGAGGGGTGATAGGGAGGTGTAGAGGAGGAGGGAAGGAGAGAGAGAGGGCGTGGAGGGAGAGGACAGAGGAGACTGCCTGAGGATAGGGGATGGTAGATGTGTATGTGTGTGGGGGGGGGGGGGTGGCGGAGACGGGGGAGATGTCCAACACTCTCGTTATTAAGACCATGCCACCCACGACGACCCACGACCACGACGACCACCCATGCCACCCACGACGACCCACCATGCCACCCACGACGTCACACACATGCCACCCACGACGACCCACACCCATGCCACCCACGACGACCCACCCATGCCACCCACGACGACCCACACCCATGCCACCCACGACGACCCACCCATGCCACCCACGACGACCCACCCATGCCACCCACGACGACCCACCCATGCCACCCACGACGACCCACCCATGCCACCCACGACGACCCACCCATGCCACCCACGACGTCACACCCATGCCACCCACGACGACCCACCCATGCCACCCACGACGACCCACCCATGCCACCCACGACGACCCACACCCATGCCACCCACGACGACCCACCCATGCCACCCACGACGACCCACACCCATGCCACCCACGACGAACCACCCATGCCACCCATGACGACCCACACCCATGCCACCCACGACGACCCACCCATGCCACCCACGACGACCCACACCATGCCACCCACGACGAACCACCATGCCACCCACGACGACCCACCCGTGCCACCCACGACGTCACACCCATGCCACCACGACGACCTACCCATGCCACCCACGACGACCCACCCATGCCACCCACGACGTCCCACCCATGCCACCCACGACGACCCACCCATGCCACCCACGACGTCACACCCATGTCACCCACGACGACCCACCCATGCCACCCACGACGTCACACCCATGCCACCCACGACGACCCACCCATGCCACCCACGACGACCCACCCATGCCACCCACGACGACCCACCCATGCCACCCACGACGACCTACCCATGCCACCCACGACGCCCCACCCATGCCACCCACGACGTCACACAAATGCCACCCACGACGACCCACCCATGCCACCCACGACGACCCACCCATGCCACCCACGACGTCACACCCATGCCACCCAAGACGTCACACACATGCCACCCACGACGACCCACCCATGCTACCCACGACGACCCACCCATGCCACCCACGACGACCCACCCGTGCCACCCACGACGACCACACCGTGCCACCCACGACGTCACACCCATGCCACCCACGACGACCTACCCATGCCACCCACGACGACCCACCCATGCCACCCACGACGTCCCACCCATGCCACCCACGACGACCCACCCATGCCACCCACGACGACCTACCCATGCCACCCATGACGACTCACCCATGCAACCCACGACGACCCACCCATGCCACCCACGACGACTCACCCATGCCACCCACGACGACCCACCCATGCCACCCACGACGACCTACTCATGCCACCCACGACGACCCACCCATGCCACCCACGACGACCCACCCATGCCACCCACGACGACCTACCCATGCCACCCACGACGACTCACACATGCCACCCACGACGACCCACCCATGCCACCCACGACGACCCACCCATGCCACCCACGACGACCCTACCCATGCCACCCACGACGACCCACCCATGCCACCCACGACGACCCACCCATGCCACCCACGACGACCCACCCATGCCACCCACGACGTCCCACCCATGCCACCCACGACGACCCACCCATGCCACCCACGACGTTCCACCCATTCCACCCACGACGACCCACCCATGCCACCCACGACAACCCACCCATGCCACCCACGACGTCCCACCCATCCCACCCACGACGACCCACCCATGCCACCCACGACGACCCACCCATGCCACCCACGACGACCCTACCCATGCCACCACGACGACCCTACCCATGCCACCCACGACCCTACCATGCCACCCACGACGAGCCTACCCATGCCACCCACGACGTCACACCCATGCCACCCACGACGACCCACCCATGCCACCCACGACGACCCACCCATGCCACCCACGACGACCCTACCCATGCCACCCACGACGACCCACCCATGCCACCCACGACGACACTACCCATGCCACCCACGACGACCCACCCATGCCACCCACGACGACCCTACCCATGCCACCCACGACGACCCACCCATGCCACCCACGACGACCCTACCATGCCACCCACGACGACCCTACCCATGCCACCACGACGACCCACGACGACCCTACCCATGCCACCCACGACGACCCACGACGACCCTACCCATGCCACCCACGACGACCCACCCATGCCACCCACGACGACCCACCCATGCCACCCACGACGACTCACTTATGCCACCCACGACGACCCACCCGTGCCACCCACGACGTCACACCCATGCCACCCACGACGACCCACCCATGCCACCCACGACGACCCACCCATGCCACCCACGACGACCCACCCATGCCACCCACGACGACCCACCCATGCCACCCACGACGACCCACCCATGCCACCCACGACGACCCACCCATCCCACCCACGACGACCCACCCATGCCACCCACGACGACCCACCCATGCCACCCACGACGACCCACCCACGACGACCCACCCATGCCACCCACGACGACCCACCCATGCCACCCACGACGACCCACCCATGCCACCCACGACGACCCACCAACCACCCTACCACTACCAACAATAACAAAAACACGCGGAAGATATATTAGGCGCTTCAGGCAGAACAATAATTTATCAAAACAGCCTAATTATCGCGAGGTGTTAAAAACACCTTTAAATATCTAGCAATATAAACAAATACAATTATCAGTACACCATGAAAGACACGCCTATGAACGAGGGAACACCCTGAGGGCCTGTACACCCTGAGGACCTGTACACCCTGAGGGCCTGTACACCCTGAGGACCTGTACACCCTACACCCTGAGGGCCTGTACACCCTGAGGACCTGTACACCCTGAGGACCTGTACACCCTGAGGACCTGTACACCCTACACCCTGAGGGCCTGTACACCCTACACCCTGAGGACCTGTACACCCTACACCCTGAGGGCCTGTACACCCTGAGGCCCTGTACACCCTACACCCTGAGGCCCTGTACACCCTACACCCTGAGGCCCTGTACACCCTGAGGCCCTGTACACCCTACACTCTGAGGCCCTGTACACCCTGAGGACCTGTACACCCTACACCCTGAGGCCCTGTACACCCTACACCCTGAGGTCCTGTACACCCTACACCCTGAGGCCCTGTACACCCTACACCCTGAGGCCCTGTACACCCTGAGGACCTGTACACCCTACACCCTGAGGCCCTGTACACCCTACACTCTGAGACCCTGTACACCCTACACCCTGAGGGCCTGTACACCCTGAGGACCTGTACACCCTACACCCTGAGGCCCTGTACACCCTACACTCTGAGGCCCTGTACACCCTACACCCTGAGGCCCTGTACACCCTGAGGACCTGTACACCCTACACCCTGAGGCCCTGTACACCCTACACTCTGAGACCCTGTACACCCTACACCCTGAGGGCCTGTACACCCTGAGGGCCTGTACACCCTACACCCTGAGGCCCTGTACACCCTACACTCTGAGGCCCTGTACACCCTACACCCTGAGGTCCTGTACACCCTACACCCTGAGGCCCTGTACACCCTACACCCTGAGGCCCTGTACACCCTACACTCTGAGGCCCTGTACACCCTGAGGCCCTGTACACCCTACACCCTGAGGCCCTGTACACCCTACACTCTGGGACCCTGTACACCCTGAGGGCCTGTACACCCTACACCCTGAGGCCCTGTATACCCTACACCCTGAGGGCCTGTACACCCTACACCCTGAGGGCCTGTACACCCTACACCCTGAGGGCCTGTATACCCTACACCCTGAGGGCCTGTACACCCTACACCCTGAGGGCCTGTACACCCTACACCCTGAGGCCCTGTACACCCTACACCCTGAGGCCCTGTACACCCTACACCCTGAGGCCCTGTACACCCTACACCCTGAGACCCTGTACACCCTACACCCTGAGGGCCTGTACACCCTACACCCTGAGGCCCTGTACACCCTACACCCTGAGGCCCTGTACACCTTACACCCTGAGGCCCTGTACACCCTACACCCTGAGGCCCTGTATACCCTACACCCTGAGGCCCTATACACCCTACACCCTGAGGGCCTGTACACCCTACACCCTGAGGCCCTGTACACCCTACACCCTGAGGCCTGTACACCCTACACCCTGAGGCCCTGTACACCCTACACCCTGAGGCCCTGTACACCCTACACCCTGAGGCCCTGTACACCCTACACCCTAAGGCCCTATACACCCTACACCCTGAGGCCCTGTACACCCTACACCCTGAGGCCCTATACACCCTACACCCTGAGGGCTTGTACACCCTACACCCTGAGGGCCTGTACACCCTACCCTGAGGCCCTGTACACCAGGGTACAGGGCTTCTTGCCTTAAACACGATTAACATTAATATACCTTTAAACTCATTATACACAGATATACAGAGTCACAGGGTCGAACAAGAGCGACCAAATAGGTTTCCTAGGGCCATGGACTGGAAGCCTATTAGGCAAGAGGTCCTTGTCCCCCCTCCCCCAAAGGTCAACGACTGACCTCCCTCCAGTATGCAACCCACAACAGCTGCCTAACTCCCGCGGACCTATTTACTGCTAGGTGACCAGAAACATCAGTTATGAGGAAGGAAGGGAAGGGAACAATCAGGGAAAGTGCCAAGCCATTACGACTATATAGCACTTGGAAAGGGTCAGGATAAGGATGTGGGATGGAACGGGGGGGGGGTAGGAACGGTGCCCAACCACTTGGACGGTTGGGGATTGAACGCCGACCTGCATGAAGCGAGACCGTCGCTCTACCGTCCAGCCCAAGTGGTTGAGGAATGTGTCCAAACGTCACTTTCTGCCCGGGAATCGAACCCGGAACTATTGGGTCGTGAGGTGACTGCGCTGAGCACTGCCCTACAGCGAAGCAAAGTTTGTATTTTCAATGTCGTCTTAATGTGATATTTTTAACTGAAGGGTCTTGGCATTTCCGGTGGGTAGAGGCGCCACCTGTGGTCGCCCTCGGGCCTGCCTGGAGCCCAGTCTACCTGGAATATACCTGGAGTTAGAATACGCCATGTGGTGGTACAGGGGTTAAGGTGCGCGGCTGGGAGTAAGTACCCAGATCGCGGGTTCAAGTCACCTCAGTGCTCCGGTTGATTTTCTCATTGATATGTCGGGTTAGTGTGATCTCTTTGTGTATACCTTGAAGTACTCTCAAGGGAATTTATTTCCACGACGGATATACCTGATACACCTGTAACAGTGACATGTCTATTCTCTTATTGGAAAGTACTCATTGAATGGTTTTTGTATTTACAGTATATATGTATTTACTGATTTATATATACAAGTTCTGACATTCTTGTACAGCCACCAGCACGCATAGCGTCTCGGACAAGTCCTTAATCCTAATTGTCTCCCGGAATACGACCAGCTAAATCTTTTAACAACCAGGCAACCATTCACTGCTGGGTGAACAGAGGCTGCTGTTAAGGATTGACGCCCGGTCAATCCTCCCTGGCCAGGATACGAACCCAGGCCAAAACTCGCGACGCACCAGCCAGTGTTTTACCACTGTGTCACGGGGACTGTTAAACAAGCAGAGCAGAATGGTGCCAGCAGAACAAGGCGGAGAACCATACAAGATGATAACTATAATTGGTAAGAAAAATATACACAACAGCCGAAGTGTATTAGCGACCTTTGACGTTTTCACTCAGGCCTGCAGCAATATAGGCCTACAGGCCTTCCTACAGGTGTTGTTAGTGCCGTAAACCCTTAAGATAGGTACCATATAGATAAAGATGGTTATCTCCGGCTTTGATATCCTTTATCACCTCCCTTCATCATTGTTCTATCCTTCATGATTATTCCAACCATCCCTCACTATCCTCTTCCCTCCCCACTATTCCAGCCCTCACTCCTCCGTCACTATTCCACCGTTCTTCTACTATCCATACCCTCCTCTACCCTGTCCATCACTATTGCAGATTGAGGAATAATAAGATAATGGAATAATAGTAAGATAATGGAAGACTTAATAGGTTCTGGTGACACAAAATATCTTAAGATGGGTACACCCCGCTGCTGAACCCATTACGACTCCACGAGGCGTAATCAATGGACAATTAATGATGTGAATCATACCAGATAATTGTGAGAGCGAGCTAGGTGGCGCCGCACTAACTATGGCCATTATATGAGCTGTAGTTAACTCGATGACGCAGATAACACAACCCATAATTATAAGTATTTTTATAAACAGGTCTTTAGTAGTTACCTGCCCCCGGAATCAGCCTAAGTAAGGACGCTTATCTCCGCTGGATTCGGGATCGAAATTGATTTCAACAAGGTCATGTGTGGATATACTGGGGAGGGGGAGGGGGAGGGGGAGGGGGAGGAACTCCTTAAGTGTTACGTAAGGAGCAGGATGATGGTGGTGGTGGTAGTGTTGCTTATGTAATAGAGCTGACCTAATAGTGACCACTGGGAAGTGAGATCTATCTCAGTATATGCCCCCCTCCTACTTTCACTCGGAGGGGCACTCCCTCAATGTAATTTCACTCACATTTGAATTCCGACCTTGAAGTTGTGGATGCAGTTGGCTTGCACGACTTCTTTCGATGGATTGCACTTGATGATCACCCGTACAGGGTAACAGATATGTCCTCACCATTAGTTTGCAGCTTCAATCTATTCCAGGTGTTTCTTATCCTACTTTCAATTGATAAGAGGCCGGCATTGTCCTCCTTGTCTACTCCACTATGTTTCTCTTGCAGATTGCAGTAGCTGCTTTGCCCTTCTGGTAAGTGCCTGGCCACACTAGAGCCAGTCTTACGCAGTCATCGCGGGTAATGATCTCCTCGCTCACAACCACCTCTGGGGCTCAACTTTTCTTGAAGACTATGACTCGGTTATCAATTACCGCAGCTGTCAGGGGCACGTGAATATTAGCGGAGCGCAGGTGGTGTTGCAGGTGGTGTGCTCTGTGTTATGATCTTGCAAGTGCATCTTGCATCTTGCGCAGGTCTGGGGAAGCGGGAGGTGGGACGGAGGCTGGGATGGAGGGAGGAGGGGGGAGTAGGGACAGATGCTGGGACAAACTCCCACCATATCCCAATTAGTCACGCGTATCTGGCACGGCCGACGACTCACAATTTAAGGGGGCTGTTCTTTCTTCGCGAAAATTAAGAACATAACCTTACACATTCTTTAAATTTCGTAGCGATCATTAAGAGTCATCCTCGTTCCGCTAAACTAGAGGTCACAAGCGGTGAAACGTTTACCTGCCAAATTTGTGCAGGTGAGAGTGGAGGCCTAAGTCCGCGTAGATAAAAGTCAAGGCCTATGAAGAGGCCTGAGTGGAAGGATGTCCCAATATCCCTTTCTCTTCCATCTTTGCTTCTTCCTCCCTGATCTCGTTTCACTTGTTTCACCCCGTGATTCTTAGTGATTCTTATTGTCCCCTTTCATTCTCACTCCCTTCTTTTAATCTTCTCTCTCTCTCTTTCTTTCTCTCTTTCTCTTCTCTTCTCTCTCTCTCTCTCTTCTCTCTCTCTCTCCTCTCTCTCTCTCTCTCTCTCTCTCTCTCTTTCTCTCTTTCTTCTTCTTTCTCTCTTTCTTTCTCTCTTTCTCTCTTTCTCTCTTTCTCCTCTCTCTCTCTCTCTCTCTCTCTCTCTCTCTCCTCTCTTCTCTCTCTCTCTCTCTCTCTCTCTCTCTCTCTCTCTCTGTCTCTCTCTCTCTCTCTCTCTCTCTCTCTCTCTCTCTCTCTCTCTCTCTCTCTCTCTCTCTCTTCTCTCTCTCTCTCTCTCTCTCTCTCCCTGGTGGTAGCTGTGGTCCTGTACCGTGCAGGGAGGCGCCGTGTTGCTCCACACACCCTCCAGGTCCCCATCATTGTCTTCCCCTCAGCAGCAACCTGCTATTTGCGTCCCATTAATAAGATGCAATTGTTAAGCGCTCGATAATGAAGACTTCCAACAGATATTCTTCAGTTTCAGACAAGCAACGGAGTGTTGTCAAACGAATTTCACATTGTGGTGTTGCACTCAACTCAATGTTAAAGGTTACAAGGTTACAACTCTTCACAATGCATGTTTTCTCTTTCACAAAGTTGACACGTGGTGTATTCGACATTTTCATAAAGTTGACACGTGGTGTATTCGACATTTTCATAAAGTTGACACGTGGTGTATTCGACACTTTCACAAAGTTGACACGTGGTGTATTCGACACTTTCATAAAGTTGACACGTGGTGTATTCGACACTTTCATAAAGTTGACACGTGGTGTATCCGACACTTTCATAAAGTTGACACGTGGTGTATCCGACACTTTCATAAAGTTGACACGTGGTGTATTCGTCACTTTCACAAAGTTGACACAT
>NC_091189.1:9295218-9397718 GCF_040958095.1 Procambarus clarkii
ACCAAGGCGTGATGAAATATGATTAAAAAATTAATTTTATTACATAGTACACATTTAATGCATGTATATCCGCATGTATAATGAAATGTTTTCACTTTTCAGGCTTCGGCCATAAGATTAAGCTGGATTTATCAATTGTTTTCTGTTTTAAAATCAATTCATTATATTATTAATACATTTACCATGTGCATAATGGAAAAAATCATAATTTTTGTTTGCATAATTTTTGTTTTCAAACTAAAATACAAACATTTTCACCAAAATAAATATCCAACTATATTTTTGAAAAGAATCCGAATCGGAATCGAGACTTTTCAGTGGAGTCGGTACCAGAATCGTTAGAAATTTTAGTATCGTCCCAACAATGATATTATTATTATTATTATTATTATTATCTACCTTTATCACTAAGCATTCCAGGTCCAGATCCTCGAGCCTGGACCTTCTCATATCTCTTCACCCATTCTGAGGGAATTATGTGGCTTCCACGACAGAATTACTACCGTTTCCTGCGCTGGTATCCCCCTCCCTCGCTCCCTTCCCCAACCACGCCCCCTCAACCCTACCACGTCCCCTCCCCCTCCACCCCCTTCAACCTACCTTCCTTCAAGTGTCCGCCCTCACTTGCCTTACTACACACCTGCACGCTACATATGTGTCGGGTCAGTGTGGAGTCCCACTCAGCCCCTCCCTCCCCCCTACTTCACTGTTGACAACCCCTTACCTCACACACGCACAAATGTTATACAAAAGCACTTAAATTATCGTATATTAAAATATATATTATTTATTTTATTATAATTTATATATATATATATATATATATATATATATATATATATATATATATATATATATATATATATATATATATATATATATATATATATATATATATATATATATATATATATATATTGGGTCTTTCCTGCACCTTCATTCAAGCACTACGGCATTGTAGTAAGTTTCTCCAATAATATTTATTTTTAATAAATTATTATTTAATATTGTTCACTTTTAATAGTTATATGCTTTATTTTTTATATAATTTTGATTTTTAAAATTTATATCTTTTTATTTTTAATATTTATATAATTTTTACTTGTAATATTTATATAATTTTTATTTTTAATATTTATATAATATGTATTTTTAATATTATCTAAGCTTATTATTATTATTATCCATATGAATAATCGTTGTAATTCAGCCCGTGTACATGTGGCTGTGTAGCCCACACCAGAGATTAGTTTTAACCACATTGTTAGTATAACTGGATTAATTATTTTCACGTATTCGCTACTTCAAGATAAATTGGCGCCATTTTCAGTGCTTATTCATATGCAGATTCGCTCCATTCACACACCTGTATGCAACTAGATATAAACAAATCGGCTAATTCACCTGACTATCACCTTTATACATGTGTTTGTTATGTAACCGGAAATTCGTTCCATATATGGGGCCAGATTCACGAAAGTACTTACGAACTTGTACATCTTTTCTCAATCTTTGGCGGCTTTGTTTCCAATTATTAAACAGTTAATGAGCTTCAAAGCACCAGGAGGCTGTTTATAACAATAACAACAGTTGAATGGGAAGCTTTCATGCTTGTAAACTGTTTAATAAATGTAATCAAAGCCGTCAAAGATTGAGGAAAGATGTACACGTTCGTAAGTGCTTTCGTGAATCTGGCCCCTGGTTACTATACGTCCGCTTCTAGCACTGGTGAAAAGGTTCGTTAGTGGTCCTCACGAACGCCTGCGTTCGTGTCGTTCGTACAGTGCGGCAGTCAGTGCAGTGTGTATAAAAAGAGGGGGGAGTGGGAGGAAAGGGGGAGAGTGAGAGGGATGGAGGGGTGTTGGGGGTAGGGTTGAGGGAGAGAGGAGGATATGTGGCACGCGAGAACTCTACTACGTGATCTGGGTTTATCACCGCGCGGGAAACTGTTCCCACCGTCGCTGCACACTCCCACATAAGGGCTTTATTGCAGTGTTGTATAACCGTACCGCTGTCTCACTAATTAAATTGTGTATGGCAAGTGGGATTCATATTAATAATGTTAAAAAAAAATAAAAAAGTGGCTCGACTTCTCCTTTTTATTTCTCTCTTATTTTTTTTAATTTTATCCAGTCAAACTTTACTAATAATGTTTAGCACCTCTTACGAGTTAGTGTTGCCAAAGCTAAAACGAAAAGAAAGAGGCGAGGGAAGGAAGAGAAAAGCGAGAGGGAAGCAAAAGAGGGGGAAAGGAAGAGACTTGGGTAAGAGGGAGAGGAAAGAAGAGAGTAGGAAAAGAGATAGAGGAGGAGGGGGAGAAGTTAAGAGGAGCGGAGAGCGGAAGAAACAGGAGGCAATGAAAGAAAAAGAGAAAGAAGGAACAAAATTGTCCATTCCACTTGCACAAAAGAGGGAGAGAAGAGAGGTATAGAGGAAAGGATTAGAAATGACGTACGTGGAACAGGAAGCCACAAAGAGCGCGCCCCTAGAAATATGAAAGTAAAACCCTAAATGGGTAGTCAGGAATCACAGTAAACTCCCCATACCTGTAGTGAGGGGTCACGGTAAACCCCCATACCTGTAGCGAGGGGTCACGGTAAACCTCCATACCTGTAGCGAGGGGTCCCGGTAAACCCCCATACCTGTAGCGAGGGGTCACGGTAAACCTCCATACCTGTAGCGAGGGGTCCCGGTAAACCCCCCATACCTGTAGCGAGGGGTCCCGGTAAACCCCCATACCTGTAGCGAGGGGTCACAGTAAACTCCCCATACCTGTAGCGAAGGGTCACGGTAAACCCCCCATACCTGTAGCGAGGGGGTCACAGTAAACCTCCATACATGTAGCGAGGAATCACGGTAAACCCCCCATACCTGTAGCGAGGGGTCCCGATAAACCCCCATACCTGTAGCGAGGGGTCACGGTAAACCCCCATACCTGTAGCGAGGGGTCACGGTAAACCCCCCCACACCTACAGTGTATAACAAGTACACATCAATGGAGGTTTGGGTCGTAAAGGGCTAACAACTCCAAGAGAGTAACAGGGACATAAGGTCCTGAGTCATGACTCGAGGAGTGATCATTTCTCCTCTATCAGGTCCTTGACGTTCTCAGGTATATTGACCGAAAACTGATTTATACTATTATCTTGTCTTCCTCTTCCTTCTTCGCCATCCTTCACCCAGGACCTTCCAAGGTCCTGGGTCTTACTTGGTCCTGGATCCTCCTTTGTCTTGGATCCTCCTTGGTCTCAGGTCCTCCTTGGTCTTAGATCCTCCTTGGTCCTGGACCTTCTTAAGGACCGTTCCCCACTACCGTCTCTCCCCTCCCACCCCTCATGGCCCTAAACCTCTCAGTTAACCACAATGAGCGCCGCTTGAGATAAGGGGAAACCACCAATCTCTCGGGACGAAACAACATATCAAGAGTATACCCCCCCCCCTGAGAGTGATGGATATACCATCCTATATTTCAACATGTTGCAATCCGGCTCACAAAGTGTATTATAACGAGCAACTTGATAGCAACTGTCGCTAACGCGCACACTTATACACACTTGTAATTATCGCTACACAAAACTTTATACAAGTTTCAATTTTTTTTTCAACAAATGCCAAAATGGCTGAAATTTGGTCCCTCTCGTGTCCAAAAGAAAAAAAAAGTATGTTCAATTATCTACGTCTGTTGTTACCAATACTTTCGTCGCTTTCTTCCATTTGGAGAGGCGGATGGGGTGGGGGGGATTATGAGTAGGGGGTAAACAAGGGTGATTAATGTAAAAAAATGTGGGGTGGGGGGTGGGGGGAGAAGAATCATTACCCGCCCCCCATCCCCTCCTCCCCATCATCCAGGAAACATGGCTCCCCGTCACCAGAATTTTATTCGCCCGGTCATTGCGTTTGGACCAATAATCAGTTTGGATGAAACACGTCACCGATATCATCGTGAGGTTATCTTGAGATGATTTCGAGGGCTTAGCGTCCCCGCGGCCCGGTCCTCGACCAGGCCTCCTGTTTGTTACACATCCCCCAGGAAGCTGCCCGTAGCAGCTGTCTAACTCCCAGGTACCTATTTACTGCTAGGTAACAGGGGCATCAGGGTGAAAGGAGCTTTGTCCATTTGTTTCTGCCTCCACTGGGGATCGAACCCGGAACCTCAGGACTACGAATCCGAAGCGCTGTCCACTCAGCTGTCAGGCCCCCCCCCCTACGCCTCACGTCATCGCTACGATGCGTCGCATCACCGTTATGATGCCTCACGTCACCGCTACGATGCTGCACGTCACCGCTACGACGTGCGGTGACGGTAGAGTATACACGTCACAACGCTGAACAGTACCGTGGCACAAGGGGTGTAGGGGAAGAGACTACTGACGTGTCCCAGACCAGCGGATCAGTCAACACACGACGACAAACACCCATCACCTCGTCGTCACCATCACCTCGTCGTCACCATCCTTCGTCACCATCACCTCGTCGTCACCATCCTTCGTCACCATCACCTCGTCGTCACCATCCTTCGAGCACTGACACATTCACGAGTCACAAGGGATGCCCAGGTCAGCGTGCTCTAGGTAGGAAGCAACATAGAAGGCACAATAACGATGGACGAGAGTCTGAACATGATGGACATTAGCGAACAACCTGATGGCAAGTTAAGAGGCGCCAGTGGGCCTCACAGATGGCAGGAAGAACTACAGTTGAAGAACCACAATCAACTTGAGAATGGTCCAGGACGGACCGAAACGTCGTCGTCCTTTCACCTTCTAGTGTGTGGTCTGGTCAACATACTTCAGCCACGTTATTGTGACTCATCGTCTGCCTACAGCTGAAGATCAGTAGGCAAGCGGAAAGGGTCAAGGGGAAAAACAGGATACTCTCGATACACAAGTTAAAAGTAGGAGCTACCGATCAAACCTGTAAGAACGGTCAGGTGAGGATAAAAGCATGATATATAAGGGGCTCAATTAGCTGACCTAATTAAGGGTTATTCATGCCCGTGCCACCTCTTGGGGTGGCTTAATCTTCACCACTCAATGAATCAACTGACTTATCACGGTGTTTAAAAGAGAACTTGATAGTTTGATAATTACTTATTATTATGTTGCGGGTTATACCTGAGACCTGAGCAAGATTATAGGGTATTCGACGCCATGTTTTCCCCCCAAGGACACGATGTGCTAATCATTGTACATTCAGTTCTACAGCTGCTGCTCCTGCTGCTTGTGAGACGAGTGTACTTCCCAGTACACCCCGGAGCGCCTCTCTGGTCCTTGCCAGTTACCCTGGACACGTTTAACCAGAACTATCGAGTAGATCACTACTATCCTCGGTGGCCACCATCACCTGATCTTCCTCCGTAGGCAGACCAAAAGAGAAGGCCATTGTGTTAGGATCTCTTGATTTGAATGTTCTCACAATCCACGCTTTCAGAATTCTGGGTTTGTGCTGTTTGCTTTGTAAGGTCGTCCGGTATCATTATTCTTTATGATCAAAAATTCTTGATTAAAAATACATTAACTCTTTCACGAATCAGTAATTATGTCATCCATCCATAATGTTTACCTAAAAATAAAATTCTACTACTTTCTTCAACTTGTCTCCAAGCTTTCTCAATCAAAGGCTCCTTCTATCGAAAAAAACAAAAAAAAACAAAAAATATGTAGCTCGTCCGTGACACGAGGAAGCAAGGAGAGACCATGAGGAAGCAAGGAGAGACCATGAGGAAGCAAGGAGAGACAATGAGGAAGCAAGGAGAGACAATGAGGAAGCAAGGAGAGACCATGAGGAAGCAAGGAGAGACAATGAGGAAGCAAGGAGAGACCATGAGGAAGCAAGGAGAGACAATGAGGAAGCAAGGAGAGACCATGAGGAAGCAAGGAGAGACAATGAGGAAGCAAGGAGAGACAATGAGGAAGCAAGGAGAGACCATGAGGAAGCAAGGAGAGACCATGAGGAAGCAAGGAGAGACCATGAGGAAGCAAGGAGAGACAATGAGGAAGCAAGGAGAGACAATGAGGAAGCAAAGAGAAACCACAAGTTCTTGAGAATTCTCAAATATGAGAACCAGGGGCGTCCTGGCAGGATGGGGGGGCGGGATAGTCAAATGACCTCACATGAAGGGTCGTGCTCGACGAACCCTGCGTCCTCCTGCCATTATGGCGAATGGAGCCCCCCCCCCCTCCATCGGTTCTTTACGCACTCATATCTTACAATATTGTACACGTGTTTAAATACCTTATACACAATTCGAATGGGCTGAAGACACCAAAGTTCCGTGTTCAGAGACCACTACCTTCCATCATATCCAGTAAATCCAGCACCACAAACATCCATCCGCATCCCACCCCTCCAGCTTAGGTCCAATATCATACTTATCCTCTTTCTCACCGTTCCTGCTTCCAGCCTAAGTCTAATACCATGCATAATGCTAACACAGCACACACATCAACCCTCCCACCTTCTCCAGCACGTCTGGTTGACCAGTCCAACAACGAGGAGACCTGGTCGGTGTCCGGGCCGCGGGGACGCTAAGCCCCGGAACAACTCCAAGGTAAGGTCAGGTAACGTCTAACACAGCACACCTCCCTCTCCCAACCCAGCCACAGTAGCACCAGGAAACCCGAACCCGGTGATGGGCCCACGGGAAGACCTCCAGGGCTAACGTTGGGTTTAGAACCATTGTGTGTAAGGGAGTTGAAGCTCCGTAAGACACTGGGGAGAGGGACGAGGGAAGGGTCAGACGAGGTCATGACTGCTGCGGCTCGTAATGTTAAATATTCAAAAAGGTGTCCGTGCCTTTAGCTGATAATTTGTGGTGTTTTTGCAAATGGAGTAAAAATAATAATAATAAATAATAAAATCAGCTATGGTCAGCCCAATGGTGTGATGGTGGGGGGAGGGGGGAGGTGGGGTTTGCCATCAAGTTAGACGTGAGACGCGCCAAAAGCATACTTAACCACACTTCAGGTAAGGTCGATTTTTTTTCCAAAGTGTATATATAGGGTCAAGGTTAAACACACACACACAATGTACCAACTTGGAGGGAAAATACCCTCGTAGTCAGAAAAAATCCCGCGGACACACATCGCACCGAATCTACCTCCCGCAGCGCACATAAACCAGATGACATCAGCGGCATATACAAAGTTGTCCCTTTGAATCACTCACAATGCTGTATACACAGACACTGGACCAATTCTGGAGTCTGCAGCGCCAGCACCAAGTCTCATCGTGCCAAACATAAAACAAGAGTGGTTGCACGGGCTTTTCATGCCCGTGCCACCTCTTGGGAGGCTTAATCTTCATCAATCAATCAAATGACTCACATCACTCGAGCACACAGGAAACACGACCAACAATTCAAATATCTGACATTAGAACGACAAGAAGGAACAGAAATGACAACTATGTAGCCTATCAAAGTGAGTCGTTGGGATGTTAGAATTTCTCCAGAGCCAAAGGTGGTGAGGGAGTGGAATGGGAGTGAAGAGGGGGGGGGGGAGAACTCGAATACGGATTGCAGAGTAGAGACAGACTCCATACTGGTGAATGTGGAGTGGTGGAGACAAGAGACAGACTCCATACTGGTGAATGTGGAGTGGTGGAGACAAGAGACAGACTCCATACTGGGGAATGTGGAGTGGTGGAGACAGACTCCATACTGGGGAATGTGGAGTGGTAGAGACAGACTCCATACTGGGAGTGGAAGGTAACAGGACAGAACCCAAGAGCTGGGGAACAATTACCCCGATGGACAGAAGGTTCTCTGTCTCACGTGAAACACCGTCACGCAGCCCTGAGCGTAATGAGAGAAAAACAAAATAGCAAAGTATTGAAATAATGGCATGCGTTTTCTCCCCTATAAACTCCCATGCAAATCTGCCCCCCCCCCCCACACCATGCCCGCCAGGTAAAATGAAGTGAAGTTTTTTCGTGTTTCAATTAAAAGCAAACATGATTACACATTTTTTCTGCGACACGAAATCTTTGTAGTCATATCCACGCTCAGCACCTCTTCCATCCCTCTCTACCCACGCTCAGCACCTCTTCCATACCTCTCTACCCACGCTCAGCACCTCTACCTTCCTTCTGGACGTTACTGGAGGAAAGAATAGGGTAGACATGTTAACGATATTCAAGATACTTATGTCAATCCCTCTTTGTATTATAATTATTATCATAATGCCAAGAGGAATTGACATAAGTAACTAGAGACAATGTTCAAATGATGGAACAGTAGACCGAGAGGACATATTTGGAAACTTTAAACATATCAGAGTCACTCAGACGTCAGAAGAATGAGTTGAAGAGACTGGATGAGCAAGTAGTCGAAACAGTGCCACAGTTTAGGTGATCTATTGATATTAAAAGCACGATAATATTGAAGCTTTGCCGTACTAATGCAACCCGTTCTCGCACTTGGTTATAGTCAATATTGGCTTTTTAATAAGTGCATATGTGACATACTAATTGATTGTAAATATTTTAGTTTACCTTGAAAAGCTTCATCAAAAACACCGACCTTACCTAACCTTCTTAGTATGTTAAGATAAGCATCTTATTGCTTCTTAATTACAATCATTACTTAACCTATACCGTTGATAGGTTAAGTAATAATTGTAAATAAGAAGCAATAATATGCTTATCTTAACATACTAAGAAGGTTAGGTGAGGTCGGTGTTTTCTATGAAGCTTTTCAAGGTAAACTAAAATATTCACAATCAATTAGCATGTCACATATGCACTTATTAAATAAGCTAATATTGACAGGAAGCAAGTGCGAGAACGGGTTGACTAATGAGCACTGAGCGCGCACAGGGTAGTTGGGTCGTTTGGCTCTGAGTGCCTGCCAGGACTAGATAAAAGAACACTTCATATTTCACGCTTGTCATATCCCTTCAACGGACTGAAATATTAATCCCACTCTTCGATAAGGAAAAAAAACACAATTTGGCGGTTGGCGGGTCCCACTGATTAATACTGAGCCTCTCTAGAGAACTTTAAGAGTGTCGAGACAGCTGAGAGCTCCATACTTTGCGGACGCGGAATCTTGGTGTCGTTTTTAACTGCAGAAACATTGTGTATTTTGAGTGTGGTGTATAGTATGAGTGTCGGTGTATATTTTGTCGTGGTGTATAGTGTCTTGGTGTATAGTGTCGTGGAGTATAGTGTCTTGGTGTATAGTGTCTTGATGTATAGTGTCGTGGAGTATAGTGTCGTGGAGTATAGTGTCATGGTGTATAGTGTCTTGATGTATAGTGTCGTAGAGTATAGTGTCGTAGAGTATGGTGTCGTAGAGTATGGTGTCGTGGAGTATAGTGTCGTGGAGTATAGTGTCATGGAGTATAGTGCCGTCGTGAAGATACATAACTTGCAACATGAAAGCCATGTTGCAAGTTATGTATCATCACTGCCCAGTGTTCACTTACCCAGGCTCTACACTATGGGCCTATCCTGTCATTACCATTCGTCTCGCTTATAATATATTTCAGGAATTCTTTGATGATATATTTTGGTATGTAACTTTAATATCAAGTTCTTACTACCGTCACATATTAACCCTTCACATCCGGGTAATGACTTTCCCCCCTAGCAGTCTATCGTCAATTCTACGGCCATTCTGGGGGTTCAATATACCCTTGTCCCCGTATATATTTTAATTATTATATTGTCCTGTGACTCTTTATATTATAGTGGTTACCGTGTTATCTATGCCGCACTGTGCAATCACCGGGTCAACTAGTTTGTGGTCACGCCACCTGACCTCCTGGGTAGCGAGTGAGGTGATGTAATGGGGAGACGAGCTCCTAACTTCAGTCGGCTTTGGACGCTCGTTAACACAAGACCATTACTGAGCTTGGTAAACTGCTCCAGCAGGTTGGCAAGACGTGTGGGTCTGGGTAATGTATTTTAACTTGTAGTACCTGTATTTTGTGCTTTTGGTATTTCAGTGTCAGAGTCATTGTCATTTGAGTAAAGGTTTTATTTGATTTTAATGTTATTCCTATATTATGTGTACAATACAGTTGTTATATTGCAGGTGTTAAAATCATTTATTTATCTGATTAAATTAACTTTTTGTTTCTTGTTGGCCCCCATTAAACAGGTCTGCTTGTAGCACAAACGGGCCTTCAGATGGGTATGACTGCCGTACCTTTTATTTACAACACTACATTACCTTGAGGTGCTTCCGGGGCTTAGCGTCCCCGCGGCCCGGTCGTCGACCAGGCCTCCTAACTACAGACCACATTTAATATTTATATAGCACCCGGAGTCACCTGTTTCATTACTGTTTATATACGTTACAGCTTAGTAATGTTACGTCCTCGACTCGCCCTTGAGCGACCTGGATTAGATCCCTGAGCAGAAAAGAAGCGATTGGGCAAGTTTCTTCTCGTCTAATGCCTCTGTTTGTTTACTTACCAGTAAAGAGATATACGGGAGTTAGGCAACTGTTGTGGGTTGCATTCCGAGAACAGGACTATGTAGGAGTTCCCTTTTCCACCTATCACTTACCAAGCCAAGCCGGTCGCGTTTTATCCTAAATCCTGTATTATTATATATATATATATATATATATATATATATAATTATTTATATATATAATTTGACGATACTGAGGCCTAATATAGTACATATGATATAACTAGGCTTAGTAATATTAAAGTTTGTTTTTAGCATAATTTTTTTCCGGACTCTATAAAAAGTGAATAGTAACCAATTCTGCCTATTTGCCCATCACGACAATATCTGTACAATCATCCACATAGTTACAGTAACAACTACCTCATCAGCAGGCTGGGTTGGTGAGAGGGAGAGAACTACTCTGCCTCTCACTCTACAATCAATAAGACTGCTCACATGTGGACCTGGTGGAGCCAGTAGCCTCGGCACCTGACCGATGCCTCATCTTCACTCTATGTGCTCATGTTAGTCCCGTACTTTACCCGTCTGACAATGCTGATGCATCCTCCCTTACACTGCTAAACCTACACACGATTAAACGTGTGAAAACCATCAGATTACCAGCCTGAAATATGTATTCATTTCCTGCAATCAATAAATAACTGAAAACTCACACCCCAGAAGTGAGAGTGAGTGAGTTTTCAGTTGCATATAGTCCTAGGGACCATTCAGGCTTGTTCATATATATAATTAACCACGATAAAATACACATGGTTATACCAAAGTTTAACGTTTCGTGTTCTTCTACAATAAATTTATCGTATTGTTATGTGCTTGGGAAAATATGACATTAGCCTAGGGCCTTGCAACGTATGAGATGGTAAAAATACCATTCTGATAATGGTTGGTCTTTCCTGATAACCAATTAAACCTCTTTAACTGCGCAAATACTGAGACATTAGGGAAACAAAATATAAGGAAATTCTGCGATACAAAAATTGGATGCTTCAGAAAAGCGCGTCTCATGACTGTTAACCCCCATGTCTATGTTAACCCATGACTGTTAACCCCATGTCTATGGTAACCCATGACTGTTAACCCCATGTCTATGGTAACCCATGACTGTTAACCCCATGTCTATGGTAACCCATGACTGTTAACCCCATGTCTATGGTAACCCATGACTGTTAACCCCATGTCTATGGTAACCCATGACTGTTAACCCCATGTCTATGGTAACCCATGACTGGTAACCCATGACTGTTAACCCCATGTCTATGGTAACCCATGACTGTTAACCCCATGTCTATGGTAACCCATGACTGGTAACCCATGACTGTTAACCCCATGTCTATGGTAACCCATGACTGTTAACCCCATGTCTATGGTAACCCATGACTGTTAACCCCATGTCTATGGTAACCCATGACTGTTAACCCCATGTCTATGGTAACCCATGACTGATAACCCCATGTCTATGGTAACCCATGACTGGTAACCCATGACTGTTAACCCCATGTCTATGGTAACCCATGACTGTTAACCCCATGTCTATGGTAACCCATGACTGTTAACCCCATGTCTATGGTAACCCATGACTGTTAACCCCATGTCTATGGTAACCCATGACTGTTAACCCCATGTCTATGGTAACCCATGACTGTTAACCCCATGTCTATGGTAACCGTATAATTGAGGTGTCGGTGCTTCAGGGCGGTCTCGACGCACCCCTACTTGTATCTGATACCACTGTTATACGCTATTATTATTAGAATTAAATGAACCAGTTGTGTTAACGCAAGAATGGCCACAGTAACAACGGCATTTGTAATAACGGCAACAACAGTAGTAGTAGTGGTGGTAGTAGTAGTAGTATTTTGCAAAACATGATGGGGGGTTGTCAAGAATAGCATCAGCTGAATGGGTTAAAGCGGACAGACAATTCCCATGGATATTTATGTGTGGGTTGGCTTCCCGTAGAGAGCGTTAGAGATGGACAGGCAAGCCTCGGCATCTCTCACACCTCGCTGTCAGCCGTCACCTCGCCTCAGTTACTCCCACGAGAAAATGTTGATTTATGATGCAGAAATTGATGGTGCAATACACTATTATATCAACGGCTTTCAGAAATGCAGTTTTAACACACACAAGATATCACATATCTACATCTTAGGGTATCTATCCATCAGGCCTCGCGGTTGAGTGGATTGCGCTTAGGGGTCGTAGTCCTAAGGGCCCGTGTTCGATTGCCGGGGGAAGCGGAAACAAATGGGCACAACTTCTTTCACCCTGCCGCACCTGTTCACCTATTAGTACATATTTACCTGGGAGACAGCTGCTACGGGCTCCTTCCTGGGAATATGTGTATGCCAGATAAAAATATATGTAGTAGATATAATAGAGGAAAAACAGATTGGTTAAAAAGGTGGGATCCAAGAGCTAATAGCTCGATTTTGCACACACAGTATGCAGCTCCAGCGTGGAGTATCTAGTCAAGTACCCAAATGAGCCACAGGGCCTAAAGAAAGGGCTTTTCAGTGTCTGAGTGGTTAAACTATGGAATGCATCATATAGTGATGTGGTGGAGGCTGACTCCATACACAGTTTTAAATGTAGATATGATAAGAGCCCAGTTGGCTCCAGAATCTGTACACCAGTTGATTGACAGTTGAGAGGCGGGACCTAAGAGCCAAAGTTCAACCCCAACAAGCACAATTAGGTAGTATACAACAACCTCGCCTCTCACCCTCCACCCCTACATACACCCTCACTGTAAGGTACGCGCGCGCGCACGCAACACACGCTCCGAGTTCCCTGGCCACAACAACACTACCACCAATCACGACAAGAACCCCCAAACTACTTCCATCGTCTTCGGCAAGGTCGGCCTCAGCTGAATTAGCCAATAAGTTGCCAGTTTCTCTGCCCGCCTGGTGAGGGCGACGAGCTGGGAGAGGGAGCTTCACCAGGGTAGATGAAAGAAGAGTAGAGGGAGAGGACGGGAGAGGGAGAGGAGCCAAGAAAGGGAGAGTTGTAAAGACGCCAGCAGCAGCAGTGGTCATGGGAGAGAAGGGAGATGGGCGGGCAAGCCTGGTGTCATTGGCAGAGTGACCGCCTCGTACACTAGGATCTCTCTTGTCCGGCCCAGGAGTCACGGTCGGTCTACACCAGCTGCCGGAGCATCCCTACACCAGCTGCCGCAGCATCCCTACACCAGCTGCCAGAGCATCTCTACACCAGCTGCCGGAGCATCCCTACACCAGCTGCCGGAGCATCCCTACACCAGCTGCCAGAGCATCTCTACACCAGCTGCCGGAGCATCCCTACACCAGCTGCCGGAGCATCCCTACACCAGCTGCCAGAGCATCTCTACACCAGCTGCCGCAGCATCCCTACACCAGCTGCCGGAGCATCCCTACACTAGATGCCGCAGCAACCCTACACCAGCTGCCACAGCATCCCTACACCAGCTGCCGCAGCATCCCTACACCAGCTGCCACAGCAACCCCACACCAGCTGCCACAGCATCCCTACACCTGCTGCCACAGTATCCCTACACCTGCTGCCATAGCATCCCTACACCTGCTGGAGCATCCCTACACCAGCTGCCAGAGCATCTCTACACCAGCTGCCGGAGCATCCCTACACCAGCTGCCGGAGCATCCCTACACCAGCTGCCGGAGCATCTCTACACCAGCTGCCGGAGCATCCCTACACCAGCTGCCGGAGCATCCCTACACCAGCTGCCAGAGCAGCTCTACACCAGCTGCCGCAGCATCCCTACACCAGCTGCCGGAGCATCCCTACACTAGATGCCGCAGCAACCCTACACCAGCTGCCACAGCATCCCTACACCAGCTGCCGCAGCATCCCTACACCAGCTGCCACAGCAACCCTACACCAGTTGCCACAGCATCCCTACACCTGCCATAACATCCCTACACCTGCTGCTCAGCATCCCTACACCTGCCGGAGCATCCCTACACCTGCTGCCACAGCATCCCTACACCAGCTGCCGGAGCATCCCTATACCAGCTGCCATAGCAACCCTACACCAGCTGCCACAGCATCCCTACACCTGCTGCCGGAGCATCCCTACACCTGCTGCCACAGCATCCCTACACCAGCTGCCATAGCATCTCTACACCTGCTGCTCAGCATCCCTACACCTGCCGGAGCATCCCTACACCTGCTGCCACAGCATCCCTACACCAGCTGCCGGAGCATCCCTATACCAGCTGCCATAGCAACCCTACACCAGCTGCCACAGCATCCCTACACCAGCTGCCGGAGCATCCCTACACCAGCTGCCGCAGCATCCCTACACCAGCTGCCGGAGCATCCCTACACCAGCTGCCAGTGCATCTCTACACCAGCTGCCGCAGCATCCCTACACCAGCTGCCGGAGCATCCCTACACTAGATGCCGCAGCATCCCTACACCAGCTGCCACAGCAACCCTACACCAGCCGCCACAGCATCCCTACACCAGCTGCCGCAGCATCCCTACACCAGCTGCCACAGCAACCCTACACCAGCTGCCACAGCATCCCTACACACTACACCTGCTGCCATAGCATCCCTACACCAGCTGCCATAGCATCCCTACACCTGCTGCTCAGCATCCCTACACCTGCCGGAGCATCCCTACACCTGCTGCCACAGCATCCCTACACCAGCTGCCGGAGCATCCCTATACCAGCTGCCACAGCATCCCTACACCAGCTGCCACAGCATCCCTACACCTGCTGCCGGAGCATCCCTACACCTGCTGCCACAGCATCCCTACACCAGCTGCCATAGCATCCCTACACCTGCTGCCACAGCATCCCTACACCTGCCGGAGCATCCCTACACCAGCTGCCGGAGCATCCCTACACCTGCTGCCACAGCATCCCTACACCAGCTGCCGGAGCATGCCTACACCAGCTGCCAGAGCATCCCTACACCTGCTGCCACAGCATCCCTACACCAGCTGCCGGAGCATCCCTACACCTGCTGCCACAGCATCCCTACACCAGCTGCCGGAGCATCCCTACACCAGCTGCCGGAGCATCCCTACACCAGCTGCCGGAGCATCCCTACACCAGCTGCCGGAGCATCCCTACACCTGCTGCCGGAGCATCCCTACACCTGCTGCCGGAGCATCCCTACACCTGCTGCCGGAGCATCCCTACACCTGCAGGAATAAGAACAAATAACAGCATGTGGGAATGAGGGAGGGAGAGGGGTGGACGTCACGATGAGTGGGTGGAGGGGTGGGCGGGACAGTGTGTCACGGTCACCCCCTCTCACCATCCACTGTCTATTGCTCACACTGTCACCCGTCCCACTGTCTATTACTCCATCTATCCCCCCCCCCTCCTCATCTTATCTCTATTGCGTGCCACTATCGGTGTCTTCTAACCTCCGCTGTTCATCGTCACTAATCATTCAGTGTTCATTAAAGTTCACGTCACTTCGGATCCTGTCTGAGTACCGTCAAATCTTGCGTGTTCCCTGTCAATCCAGGAGTCCACTTCCAGGAGATTTACACAAAAAAATGACCATAATGAGTTGTAGATAAAATAGCCAGTAAGGCGGCGAGTGGGACCACGCCGAGAGTTACAATACCAGCAGGACATTGACAGGAAAGTTAGTCCTTGGATCGTTTAGCAGGATCCGTCCTGCCTCGCCACCGTCTTCCAGTTTTCTGGGACGAAAAAGGTAAATCGGCGCTTTGCGCTTCATACGTGACATTTAAATTATACAAATACGAAGACCCCCCAAAAATATATATATATTTATAACCCAAATAGTAAGAGTGTGTCAAGCCGGCAGTCTTGAAATATATTCTGGTAAGCATGTAATTTTTTCCATCTTATATCTTTTCCGCCTGCTCACAAGGATGTAACTGCCGATATGGTAGTTCATTTGTCTCACCAATCACTGTGGGTTTCACTCAAGGTTGTCACCGCGGGAGGCGAGTCGGGTGTGAGAGAAGGCTGGCACACCCTCACTCTGCCACTGCTACAGCCACACTATTACTGCGGCCATCACCTTACTTCGCCTTTAGGTCGTGCTCTGTGCAGTTGCCACGCGCTCATTTCCACCCCTATGGATAGCAGGCTGTAGTACATATGGGTATATTATTTGAACAGCCTCATCTCGGTTGTCAAGTAAATGAGAAAATTTAGACAGTAACAAGGATATAAATCAAGTTATTTATTAATTCTAGCCTGGACAGTTATCTTGCAATCCACGAGGTCATTCCATCAATGGCGACGCGCCAAGACTAACTGGTAACCGATCCCTAGCCAGTTGCCGCGCGTCATCGGCGACATCTATTGGCCATTTATCATTCCAGAACGCACAAGAAATAATAACCCACGTATTGTGCCCGGGTCGACAGTGTCTGTGTACACAAATGATGGAGCATTACAGGAAGAGGAGTGCGGACAACGTGGTGGGAGGACTGAGCTGGTGTAGGGCTGCTGAACATCGATCTACCAGACAACAACTCAAGTGCCAGGTGTTAGATGATACTCCAGCTTAACCTCAAACTCTTTTATCTTGAATACAAATTATCCAATACGTATTGTAAGGCATGCGCCCTCTTCCATCATTTATTTATCGGATTATGTCGCTTTTTTCGCGTGTGATTGCTGAGAGAAAGCTTCTCGCGCCGGAACATTTACTTTTAGGGAAGCTTGGTGGAACGCGTGGTACAATACTGACTGGTACATGCTGGGAACACGTTGCTCGCTCTCAACTTGGTTACGGTCCTCATGACACTACCGGTAAATATTCACCCCGGTCAAATTACCCTCCACAACTATGCCTTACACGCACACACACACACACACAACTATATATATATATATATATATATATATATATATATATATATATATATATATATATATATATATATATATAAAGTGTATGTAATGTATCAATGACAATTACAACACATTTTTTCTGCGTTTGCAAAAGTATCACGGGTGGCATTCATCCTGCAAATGGTCTATCTGTTAGATTTAGTTCTCTGGACAAAATTAAGTGTAGTCTAGCATAGGGCAGGTGTAGTCTGGCACAGAGCAGGTGTAGTCTGAATACCTTATATTACCCTGTGTTTCAAACTTTTCACTATAGACGCTCATGATTTTAATTAATTAATTTTTTCCTTGATATTATTCTGGTCTGATTTGTTTGGCAACTGAAGATTCATATCAGTACTTTCCACTTATTATTTTCGAGGTGGGGATTTATCACATAGCAAGCTATTGACGCAAATTCTGCAATCCCCATTATAGTGTAGGACACCCATATAAATGCCGTTGTACCCATGTTAATATATATATATATATATATATATATATATATATATATATATATATATATATATATATATATATATATATATATATATATATATATGTCGTACCTAGTAGCCAGAACGCACTTCTCAGCTTACTATGCAAGGCCCAATTTGCCTAATAAGCCAAGTTTTCATGAATTAATTGTTTTTCGACGACCTAACCTACCTAACCTAACCTAACCTAACTTTTTCGGCTACCTAACCTAACCTAAATTATAAAGATAGGTTAGATTAGGTTAGGTAGGGTTGGTTAGGTTCGGTCATATATCTACATTAATTTTAACTCCAATAAAAAAAAATTACCTCATACATAATGAAATGGGTAGCTTTATCATTTTATAAGAAAAAAATTAAAGAAAATATATTAATTCAGGAAAACTTGGCTTATTAGGCAAATCGGGCCTTGCATAGTAGGCTGAGAAGTGCGTTCTGGCTACTAGGTACGACATATATATATATATATATATATAATATATATATATAATACGCTGTGTGCATAGGTGGTTGATGAACACGCGACTGACGGCTTTCTTAATTAGCATTTTTTCATGCTAATGTTCTAAAATCCCCGCCTCGAAGATAATAACTGAAAAGCACTGATACCACTCTTCAATTGCCAAACAAATCAGACCAGATGAGTATTGGCAAACAGATTAAAACAGGGAGCTTCTGTCGTAAAAAATTATGTCAGTCCTGCCAATTACACAACATTGACATCAGTGCTAACTTGAACACTTGACAACTATGTTTTCCTTGGAACACCACCTTCCCGTGACTGGAGAATTGCATTTTCCTACAACACAGAGCAGTTGAATGTGGCTTGTGAATGTGGATCTTCTGGCTGAAGGATAGGAGACAGACTTAGTGTATTACGTTTTTAAGAGATAAGCTCTATAATCTTTTAAGGTTAAAAAGCCATCGCCTGTTTGACTCTACCTGTTTTGGAATTAAGCTGTGATTTACAATGCTAATTAATTTGAAGACTGGATGAATACTGTATTGTGTTTATGTTGCACCATTGGCTTCCATGTTACACTGTAAAGTACAACATAACCACAACATTGACAATCAAGTTCAAGTACGTTTATTGAGACAATAAAAAACATCTCAAAGGGATAGGGTAGTTTAGGCTATTTCTACTCTACCCAATAATGGCAATAACATAACTATAGCACTGTCAGTTAGGATGATGAACATGATAATATTATTATTACTGTATACATGAAAAGTTTAAACAATACAAGGGAGAGGAGGAGGAGGATGTGGTAGAGGAAGAAGCAGCAGCAGCAGGAAAAGGAAATGGACACGAAAGAAGTGGAAAATGTGCTGAAACTGTTTAAAGCAAATATCATTACTCCATGGCTTATAATTGATATGTGACCAAAATCTATGGTACATTCAGTGCCAAGTGAAGTATTGTCACAGCTTAGAGACTGATGTACAGAGCACACACAGTCCTCATCCACAAGAGATACATACCACGCTAATAATTCAGGAGATGGATGGCCTTATAGTCAGAACTTTTGGCTAGTTATAGTCATTACTCAGTGATACACAGAAGATGGCATCTGATACACAGAAGATGGCATCTGATACACAGAAGATGGCATCTGATACACAGAAGATGGCATCTGATACACAGAAGATGGCATTCCCTAATTACTGTATATACTTTGCTCTTGGTCAAAGCTCTGGTGATTTTAGATTTGTTCCTACATTAATAACCAGCAAAAGAATATAGCATGCAGTCCGGCATCTCCATATATTCTATAATTCTTTTCATCAAATGTGTTGCAAATAATTTGCTCAAGAGTAACACTAATGCAATTGCAAATGTAAGTGCAGGTACAGATATATACAAACATTAGAGCTTGGCAACTTTACCAGTACATCAATCAGAGATGCAGATTTATTATGTCAAACTATCATGTACACAGAATTTAAACATAATGAAATTTTCAAGTTCATTAAGATTACAATGATGTTTCTGGTTTGTATTATGTCTGAGAATCCTTCCAGAGAAACTTACTTCCATTAGATGAAAAAACACATTACCCTGTATACCACACAAGCTCAGCACCCAATTATTACATATCTGCTACTATTAAACATTAACGAAGAGCAGGATAAATTACCTCAGCAGCTATATTACTTTTAACAATGTAGAACACTGGAATGGTTGTCCAGCGTTAAGACTAGTCACTAGATTGTAGGTTGGTGAGAGGAACAGTCCAGTATGTTGCAAGTAATCTGTTGCATTATCTCCTTGTAACACCTTTGGTTTCTACATACAATGCAATTTTCATTGTATTCAGTGCCATGGTATGATGGCCATGACTGACATACCATTGCCATGGTATGCCATGGTGAAGCAAATTAACCATTTACCCCCCATGGTGATCAATGGGTAGTTAGCTGCTTTTTCAATTATTGCAACATGGATCTGATTTTTACAAGTGTGTATCAGTTTAGAATCAATATTACTGTGAATTTTAATTTAAAAGTTGAATATCAGGCTATAGCTAATTTTATAATTGCAATTCCATTATGAAGCTGACTTTACAATTATGCTGAACTCGACTTTTGAATCAAATATTCTCATGCAGGCAACTTTTTAAATTAAGCATTACCAAATTAAAATCTTAAGTGGTTTGTGCATTTCCCTTGTGATGCTGGGCATGCCTTTGGTAGTATTTGGAAAATCTGAACATCCTCTGGTTACTGTCTGTCTCAGTCTCTATTATGATATTCATGGAATATGTCAAGTCCCTGATTATACACAAACATATACCATTTAAATAGTTTGCATACTGTACAAAATTTCTTTGATTATAAAAACAGTTCCATATGAACATGAACAAATGTCTACTATACATATATACTGTACTTATTATTTCAAAATTGTAAACTTTTTACACATTAGTATGTACAAATGGACTTTTATGTACAGTACAGTACATCCATACACACAAAGATTGATGGACAATACCATGTCATTTAACAGCTGTTACTATAATTGCAAACACTCATTCAACTACATTAGGCACTCAAAGACTTGAGTGGTTTCATATTACATTAGTACACAGTTCTTACATCTTCATTAATTTAAAGTGTCTAATACAGATTACACTTAGAACCTTCCTTACACTGAGCAAATTGTAGTGTGTAGTTCTGTACTTACCTTGTGGCGGGATGACGTCAGGAACAGGATGTGTGGTGATGGTGGTGGATGATGTGCATTCTGGAGGTGGAGTTGCTGTGGGTGAGGCAACCAACTTCTCCTGTTGCCCCTCACCTTCACCAGGGGGCCTCCCTCCTATCCCCGAGGATGCCTCCAAGCTCTCACCGCCGCCCGCTAAAAAAGGTTGCTGCAGATGCGGACGTGGAGAGGGTGGGGCGGGGGCGGAGGGCAACGCCGGGCTCTGTCGGCACTGACGCTGGTCCTCGCATTCCATCTCGGGTGAAGGCGGGAGGCCGTCGGCTAAAAAAGGCTGGTGTTGTACACTGCTGAGTGGCTGTTGGGGAAGTTGCTGCTGAAGACGTCCTGATGGACTTGGCTTCTTGAACTTTTCTTCAGCTTCATCCCATTCATAACCTTCTAAACATGTAAGTCCTCTTCGTGTTCTCTCAAGAGTTTCAGAGTGCAAACCACCAGTGTTTCTGTACTGGTTGGAATGAATGCGGCCCTCTCGATAATCCACTGTGTATTCGTCTAAGTGTAGTTGTAGTAATCTTTGGTGATTTGTATCTTCTACAGCTTGAGATGGGTTGTTTGGCACACTCAATCTGGTAGGTGGGTGGTACTCATTGTTACTGCCATCACCTGGCCGTCTCGGCCGGCCTTCATCTAAGGTTTCAAGAGATCGAGTGTGTCTAAGGGAGGCACGCCGAAGTTGTTCACGCCACTGACTGTCATCTTCCCAATCCTGTTCCTCTGGTAAAATATCATGATTTGTGGGACTCTGTAGCTCATGGGGACTTAGTGACTCATGATAGGAAACACGACTGACAGAACTGTCTTTACTAACTAGACTGTCACGTTTGCACACCTGGTATGGTAGCATAAGAGGTATTGGCAAAGGTGAGGTTGCATAAGGTGAGGTGGCTCTTTGAGGTACACTTCCACTGCTATGGAGACTACTAACAGAAGCTCGTTGACTAGTCAACTGAGAGAATGCCCCACGATGAGAGGTAAGTGTAGATGGTGGTGAGGAAGGATTAGAATTAATAGAACTATTTAGACTTGCCCTCACACCATGTGATGCAGCAGAAGCAATTTGTGGAACTGTAGATGTTGTCCAGTTTGATACATGAGGTGGACCACTAGTATATACCTGCTTCATCTCCAAGGGAGTTGGCCCATTACTAGCCCCTCCCACAAATGTCCGAGGTGGATCATCAAGAAGACCCTCTAAAGACCGGGTTCTACGATGGCCTACTGGAGGTCCTGAAGTAGGACTATCTGTTTTGATTGACAGCCCATGAGGAAAAACATTTTTAGCATCTACTTCTGGATCTGGAGTATATGCACGTCGTTTCATTTTTCTAAGGGTATCAGAGTCATATACATTGCGTTCATCTGGGGAAGTGACTGTCTTTCCCTCCAGAAACTCCACTGAAGTTCTTAACTCATGAGCCAACCTTTCACGTCTTTGTTCAAAGTCTGAAGCACTAGTGATCTGATTTACTTTTCTTCCAATGTCTTGCCTCTTATTTGCTTCAAGATCACGCTGATTATTCAGTTGATAAGATCGAGAGCGAGGAGTACCTACTATCCCTTCAGCTAATGTTGTTGCCCCATCATCACGAATTACATCTGAGTAGTAGTAAGGTGCAGAACGAGGGCTAGTCTCACTGCCTACAGAGGCATTTGAAGTTGCTCTTAAGTGAACTGGGGCCAAGTTGCTCCCACCTGACACAACACTTGCTGTCGGACTAACCACACTCCGAGATGATGCTTCTGATGAAGTACGTTGATGACTTACAGTCAGGTGGGCTACTGGGCTTTGCACTCCACGAAGTGCATCAATCATGGGAGATCCTGTTGGTTCAGAATTGCCTGAGAGCATCTGGGAAGAGCTCTTTCTCAACAAGGATGTTCTTGGTGTAGGTACGTTCTGATAAGTGCACAACTCATTACGCTCTGCATAAGGATCAGGAGATTTTGGTCGTGATCCAGTGGAATTTGATCTTTCTCTCTCCGGTTGTGAAAACATTTTTGCATTTGAAGGAACATTACAATACTCTCTGCCAGTCGGTGGAATCTGATTTGTGTTGATAGATGGTCGAGCATTATGCTGAAAACCTTCATTAACATAAGGATTTTCAATTTTGTTGGAAGAATATGAATTATCTAAATTGCTTTGATAGGAAGAATTGTGATCTAGAGCAGATTTTGGCCTGGCAGAAGATTCATGTTTGTCCCCTGGAAGAAGAACATCTTCAGCACACTGAGGGAAGGGTTTCCGCCTGTCCCTCTGGAATTTTTTCTCTGCTCCAGGCATGGTATAGTCCCCAGGATAGGCTGCTGATGCTGGGTATCTATCCTCAGACCTTAAGATAAAGCTATCATCATCATGAAGGCACTCAAGGGTGTCCTCAAAAACAGGTCTTCTCTTCAGCTTATCTGAATGAAGACTAGCTGAAGAGTCGGATTTTTCGAAGGTTCGTCTATCTTTTCCAACTGAAGACCTGGAGGAGTTCAGGTCTTCTCGAAGACTGCTCTGGCTAACCCTCAATGATCTTGAGGAGCTCAGAGCATTTCGTAAATGTGGTGGTGGATCTGGGGTTTCCAAATTTTCAAAGTCAAAGTTTTTAGCTTTAGGGGCTCCACTATCTAGCTCATCCATCGGGGGTGGGCTCATTGGTATTGGAGGAGGTGGGACTAGATCAGAATCGGAGGAATCCTGGGCATCTGGATCACTGGATGGTTCTGCACCACTCAGATAATAGGATGCTGGTCTGAAGGTATCTGATAAGCTAAAGCGTGGGTTGCGGGGTGGATCCAGACTGTCTAGGTCTTTGGATGCCTCATCATCTGCATCAGAAGAAGCATTGGACTGAGATTTCAAATCTAATTTGTTGAGGGAAGAATTTAGAGCAGTATCTGATGTATAGGGCCTGTCAGCATTCGATTGTGCTTTGAGATCATCAGGTTTATCTGGAATCTGAGGTTTTTCATCTTCCATGGGGCCATCATTTTCTGAATTTGGAACTTCCATGTATATAGCTTCATAATGAGACTGTCCTCTGTAAATGTATTCATAATGCTGAGGCTCATCTTTATCACCAATTTCATAATATCTTGGGCTTTCTGGAGTAAACATCTCACTAGCAACTTTGCTGAAATCAAGTCGAGGAGCGCCTAAGGGGTAGATTGAAGCACTGTTAGAAGATGTGTCTCCACTCATCTCAATGTAAGTGTGTTCTTCATATTCAGTTTTTGCAAAGGTATCTGGATATACTGGTTCTGGTGTGGGGAGGTGTTTACTGCTTAGACTACTACATGAGCTAGCTGGGGCAAGAATACTTGATCCCTGACTAAGTTTCTTAGGTGGACTCATGGGCAAATAGTTTTCTTCGGTATAGGGATTAGGACGTATTAAGGGACTCTGAAGGTCATTTGAAGGAAGATATATTGGCGGTGGAGGGGCTTCCTCTTCAGGAGGCTTATCAAGGTCAACAATGATAGAATTATCATTATCTGGAAACTGGAAGTTGTTTTTTACAAGCTCACTATTAGGAATACTGTCCATCCACCTAGGTTCCTCACCGCCACTATCACTATCATCCAGACCTTTAAGAGACTCTTGTATGGATTCTGCCAAACTGAGTCTTAGATATCCAGGAGTAACAACTGCATCCATATCTCCTCCCAATGTTGGCTTCTTTGGTGGTCTAGGTGGGGGAACAAGAGAGACCATATCATCTTTTTTATCATCTGCAGACTTTCGTAATTCAGCTAAAACAGATGACGTGGCAAACACTTTTGTTATTTTCTCAGAGCCAGTAGTGTAAAGATCTTCACTCTGTCCTTCATCACTTGAACTTTCATTTGATAACATTTCAGAATCGCTATGAAACTTTTTTCTGGATAAATCTTGGTTCATGTTAACTCTCTCCATGTGCTCTATTGATTTATCTTCAAAATTCTTAAGAAGGGCCTTAACTGAACGAGGCTGAAGTGGTTTCTTCATAATAGGAGGCTTGACAGGATTAACTATCTGCTCATTTTGCTTTATTTCTTCAGGCTTATTATCATCATCAAATAAAAACTTTCTTATGTTGGTTCGACTCAGTCTTGAATCCATAATATCCTGAGGACTTCTAAGTTCCCTATACTCAGTACTTAAAGGCTCTGAGCTTGAATTATATGGAGGACTTGTTGAAGGATTTTCCTCTGAAATTGAAGCCCCAATTACTTCATCTTTCTTTTTGTAATCACACACACTCTTAACCTGTGCTTCTTGGGCAGTAACCATAGTAGATTCTGATGTTGTAAATTCTGCCTTTAGTGGGGAAACAAGTGCTTCTGAACTTCGAACTTGTGGTGAAATAGGTTTCAATGGTTCTTTGAGGGGTTCCCTCATATTGCCAACTAGATGCTCAATAGAATCAATATTAACAGTTTGATTATGTACTCTAGACTTTGGTTCACAATGTCTTACTTGTGTTATATGTAATTCCCCAGAATTTTTCACATTATTTTCTTTGGTATCTAAGACTTTGTTTGTAAATTTCCTAATCCGGTCTTGGACTAAGTTCATTTGACTTTGTGTTTGATGGTGAGTTTCCTGCACCATCTTTGGACTTTCTAAACATGGCAAGATTGGAGTGGATTTTTTCAAAGAATTGGATTTGAAATTTTCCTGTGATGATGATGATTCACAATTCTTCTCTGGGGTGATATATTCATAGCTATATTCCTTTACTACCTTTGATTCATCTACTTTTGATTTTAAATCTGAACCCATTGTTCCCCATGATCTATCAAACTTTTCTGGGCTCCAAGTTTCTGGTCGTCTTGCAGTGCGATCAAAACCTTGTCTGCGAACCACACTAGAACACTCTGGGCTGCTCTCTAAACTATCTGGATTCCATAGAGAACCTCCTCTGATATTCCTCTTTTCATCTCGGTGAAGAGACATTTCAGCTCGTAGGGTATCATAGCCACTGTCTGAATATTTACCAGTAGATGTAGTGTCATCCGGTATGACACCTCTCTGAGACACATGTAAGTTAACTATCTCTGCTTTATGGGCAGCATGAGATTCATATGATGAATACCCAACAGAACTTTCATGGCTTTCTTCTCTTCCTGATATATTATGAAGAAAACTTTTATTCTTCTCCGCCGAAAGGCCACTTTCTTTGCTATTATCTCTTTGTTCAAAGAAACTGCTGTTTGACTGGAACTTACTTTGTGAAGAATTTTGTGCATCATATGAGGAATTTAACTCCTTGTGTAATCCAGTGTTTACAGGATTATTATTACTTTTTTCTTCTTCAAATTTATTATCATTCACGGCAGGCATTTGAACATCAGATACATAATATGGGTCTCTTGTTGCATAAAACTGATCACTATACACATAACTTTGTTCATACTTTCTAGACACACCCAACTGTTTTTCTGCTTCCTGTTGCCGAGGTTCATACTTTCGCACTTCGTCAAATCCTTCATGTTTTTCAATAAAAACTGGTACAGCTCTCTGGCTCACTGTCCGCTCATTGTACATATTTTCTACATCAACAATATTTGTGGTACCCCTGGGAGTGCTAAAATGTTTACCCTCACGTGCTTCATTTACAATATTTATGTTTACATAATCTGGAGATGATGTGGTTATATCTGGAAGAGGTATTTGTTGTGATCCATAGTGGTCAGCAGGATTCTCAGTCATGTCATCCCTAGGAAAATCGCTAGAATCTTCAGGTCTTTCTTCATTGTCACGTCCCCAACCCTCTGGGGCAGATCCAATGCGCCTGCTATCACGACTCAGATCAGCACTGCTCCTTCTAGAGTTACGTCGGGTCCTTTTACGGGTTTCCCTCTCCTCCAACAAATCTGTGGGCCATATCTTGATCAGCCAGATAAACATGGCATTGGGATTAGTTTTCTATGTTAGTAAATCTTCATGCTGCTATGAGTTATTACTTTTATGTTGAGGAGCAAGACAAGTAACAATGATCAAGGCAAAAACAGCCCTTGCATGCTGAGCATAGAGCCAGGTTAAACTGCTGAACTCAGGTTTCAGCAAACATATGATTAGTTGGCAACAGAAAGCCTCCAGACAAGCTTACTGCAAAATCACTGTAGTCCATGCTATGGCCAGAAATTCAGAAATTTTTTCAAGCAAAGATTCATATCCCAGGAAATATAAATAAGGTATGAACATGCTATTTCAGATCCATATATGTACCCACTATAAAATAAGTTCAGGCAGCTAATTCTTTCAATATTGATATGGAAGAAGGCATATGACAGCACTGTATATATTATCTAAGTAGTGCTGTCAAATGACCAGCAATGGAACATCCCAAGTGCTTTGTTAGTTCAAAGAAATTACATATAATTTATTACATAATTATGACAATAAACTGTATTTCAAAACTTTATAACAAAACCTGAACCACCAGTAACATGCAACTGTATTTTCCCAGTTCATAACTCACACAAAGATTAACAAGGAATCTATTAATTGTGTGAATTACTTACTGTTCACAGATGATATCAACACTATTAGATCTACAAACATAAGAACCTCAATAGGAATAAGGTTCTTCAAGGAATATGTGACTTTTTTTTATCTTAGGGTAATGCCCATATTCAATTGTCAACTCAGAAAAGATACAGAAGATACCAAATACCACCAAGTGCCCTTAAGCAGCCATTCCAACAACTTTTCAATTTGTAAGTTTCCTACTAGTACTCTTGTGTTAGTAAAGCGATAGTTGAGGGTAAATCTTCCAAAGAAATATGCATGTCAGATAAATTAAATACACAATACAGTCAAACAATTACTGGGAAACATTAGAGAAGTCTGATACAAAATATATTATAAAGCAAGTCAAATGGAGATAATATAATAGCAAATATAATACTTACCATCTTCATCGGATGAATAGCTGTTGTATCGTGATGCTGAAGTGGATCTTCGAGAATCCCCTCCGCTGATATGCCTAGTTCTAGAACTTTCTCTTCGTCCTTCTCTCCTCTTGGTACTACTGCTGTCTGACCCCTGGTGTGATGCACCACCTTGAGGGGCTGGCCTTTCATTAAGCATCCCACAGGGTGAACTTAAGCCACCCAGGTTCATAGAACCATAATTCATGGGTCCTTGATTTTTAGGAAGGTTACCAGGAACCCATTCTATAGAATGTGCTGACCCATGGGGTTGACCAAGTACTGTGTTACCTGTGTAACCCTGGGGCATTCCTATTGTAGTTCCTGGAGATTTTAAACCAGACTCCTTTCCAGGTAAAAGACTTTGAGTATGAGCATGGCTCTGGATTATTTTTGTTCTGGCTTCTTGAGTCACAAGCTCATTCAACACCTGTTAAGGGTGAAGAAAATAACTTTTAAAAATATATGAAATATTAAAAATAATTGAACAAATATACTGTATACTGAAAAATAGGAAATTTACAACTAGAAGCTAAAATATTGCCAATTTAGTTACTGTAGTCATTTAACTTTTGTTTCACCTACTGATATATGCACAGGAGACCTGGTTGGGGACTGGGCCATGGGGACATTGAGCACCTAAATAATTTCAAGATAAGGTAACCTAAAATTTATATAAATTTAGTCTAAAACCGAAATTCCAAGTACTCTCATAGGAACTTAGGAGGACTGGATATGCTTCAACTGCATAAGGGTGATTAACGTAACTGAAAGGATTACAGGCTGATGTAAGATGCAGAGTTTTGGTTTTATAGGGTCCGTCTAATTACCACAAGCTACCACAAGCTACACAAGCTTCAGAAAGCTTCCTGGCAATACGTTAGTAATGAATAAATATGATATGTTAGGTTAGGCTGACCTAACCTAACCTATCCTAACCTAACCTAACCTAACCTAACCTAACTTAACCAAACCAAACCTAACCTAACCTAACTGACGCTTGGATCGTCGACTTGATTTGGCGTCACCAGCTTTTTATTTTCGCCTAATTTCTTTATAAAAAGATACTTTTTCAGATTAAAATTATGTTTTTTCGTGTTGTACATTCAGCACCAACATTATAATGAGTAAATATATCATATTTATTCATTACTAACGTATTGCCAGGAAGCTTTCTGAAGCTTTCTGAAGCTTGTGGTAATTAGACGGACCGGTTTTATATCCAGTTTTGTTGTGTAAGTCTGACTTCTCTGTGCTTTGAGCTGCATGTACTCTGGGTCCTCTTCCCAGTTTGCTCACTAGCCTTTGCACTGACAGTGTTGCTTCACTGCTATGTTCGGGAGTCTGCCTGAGGCCAGCACACTGGGAGTGGAGTGCCTTGCCTTTGGGTGTTCACAAGTCTTTGACTCCTTTAATGAGCTCTTGGTTAGGGGCACTCTAATTAAATGATCAGTAACTTGCCAAGCTAGGAGCCGAAGTGACCTTAAGTGTGAAGGTCAGGGCAGGACTACAAAGAGACGAAAGTCCTTGGTATACCAGATTGAGGGCTTTGAATGTTCATTCCCACCTCGTTCTATTTTCCTGGTGATTGCTTTAGTTACAGGTCAAGTTATGGTTGACTTACTCTTCTGTATTTAAGTTTCCCTCAGCTTCCATTGGGGGCTGCCTAGAAGACACAGGTAGTTGGGGTGAAGGGCATGAGTTCTGTACCCTGGGACTACGTTACAACATTGCACAGCGGGTTGCTGTAGATAACCCTTGTTGTCTGTGCTGTGGCTGGTACATGTTCCATCACTAGCAGTGGGGGTGTCTTGTGGATACCTACCTACCTTGAGGTGCTTCCGGGGCTTAGTGTCCCCGCGGCCCGGTCGTCGACCAGGCCTCCTGGTTGCTGGACTGATCAACCAGGCTGTTAGACGCGGCTGCTCGCAGCCTGACGTATGAGTCACAGCCTGGTTGATCAGGTATCCTTTGGAGGTGCTTATCCAGTTCTCTCTTGAACACTGTGAGGGGTTTGCTAGTTATGCCCCTTATGTGTAGTGGAAGCGTGTTGAACAGTCTCGGGCCTCTGATGTTGATAGAGTTCTCTCTCAGAGTACCTGTTGCACCTCTGCTTTTCAACGGGGGTATTCTGCACATCCTGCCATGTCTTCTGGTCTCATGTGGTGTTATTTCTGTGTGCAGGTTTGGGACCAGCCCCTCAATTATTTTCCACGTGTAAATTACTAACGTAACAATACTAACGTATTGCCAGGAAGCTTTCTGAAGCTTGTGTAGCTTGTGGTAATTAGACGGACCGGTTTTATATCCAGTTTTGTTGTGTAAGTCTGACTTCTCTGTGCTTTGAGCTGCATGTACTCTGGGTCCTCTTCCCAGTTTGCTCACTAGCCTTTGCACTGACAGTGTTGCTTCACTGCTATGTTCGGGAGTCTGCCTGAGGCCAGCACACTGGGAGTGGAGTGCCTTGCCTTTGGGTGTTCACTAGTCTTTGACTCCTTTAATGAGCTCTTGGTTAGGGGCACTCTAATTAAATGATCAGTAACTTGCCAAGCTAGGAGCCGATGTGACCTTAAGTGTGAAGGTCAGGGCAGGACTACAAAGAGACGAAAGTCCTTGGTATACCAGATTGGATACTCCCAACTGTGATCCATTTCTTCTATGCCTTGTTGATAGTTTGGTAATAGGCTTTTTCCTTCTAACTGTGATGGCAAGGAGTTGATCTATTGGCCAAACAAAAAAGTGAGGATTTAACCTGCTCACGAGTAAAACTCCAAAGTCAGCCATTATGCAGTCTAGTGTCTCATCCAGTCAATTGTAGCTGTATTTACACAGATGACTAGCAACAGTCGTCTGTCTTCCCATAACATTTTATGAGATACAGTACAGTAGTTAAATATAATTAAAAACATAATTTAAATCAGACCCCAGCTTGCTGTATTTAATAAATTTCAAAAAATTTATTAGCACTACAGTATTTATATATAAAAGAGTTCTTACTTTCTTGTAAAGCCACTGACAGGCATAGCATTTCGGGCAGGTCCTTAATTAATTCTATTTTCCCCCGGAATACGACCCGCCAAATCGTTTAACAACCAGGTACCCATTCACTGCTTGGTGAACAGAGGCTACAGTTAAGGATTGGATCAAACCTCCCCGGCCAGGCTACAAACCCAGACAAAGGTGCTCATGAAGCAACGGGCAAGTATTTTACCACTGCACCACGGGGTCTGCATGTCATGTTATCTTTTTATTACTACAATACTGTATTATTATTGCTCATATTATTATTAATTATTATTACTATTATTAATACAGTACTGTAGTTATTACTGTTATACTTTTTTATAATACAAACCTGTTGTCTATAAGCCTCATTATTTGTTCTGGGCTGTGGTGTAGCAGTGGCATCAGGACGAGAATTGGTTTTACGTGTCAAAGGAGACTGCAACATACGTTGTTTCCATTCAAGCAACCTTTTCATAGATTCTTCACGCTGAAGAGTAAAAATAAATCATTTAAATACTTTTTAAAGTACTGTATAGTATTAAAAAAAAAAATCTTGAATATAGCATGTTAATAATACTGCACATTTACAACAGATATTTAGACATCTACCAGCTTCTTACTATCATCATCACTCCTTTTATTGTAAAGTGTTGGGCACACTAAATATTAAAAAGAAATTGAAATGCACACTACTGTATTTAAAATATGGTATATTTTTATACACATTAGTTTTTAATGGGAAATAAAGAAATCATTACATTTAATTTCTATAGAAGCCCTACTGTATCCTTCTTCCCACCTCAACCTTGAAGCTAATGGAAATTTATGGCTATTTATCACTATCCCTATAATTTTGAATGTCTGGTAAAGTGTTATAGCTAAATAAAAAAAACTCAATCTATCATTAGTTTAAGCATCCTAACATACAGTATATGGAAAGAGGTGGAGTTTAAAAGAAATCCAGGAGTTTTTATTAAATTTATGTTTTGCTGGCTGAAAGAAGTGCACCAACAGCTGTAACACACCTGAGGGTGAACTTGACCCTGAACCCAATAGGAAAGATGTACGCAATAGCACGAACGGCAGAGTTAAAATACACCAAATGGCTCTCATTCACATTGCCCAGACAGTGTAATGCATCATCTCTAAGGCACATCACCATACATCAAATCGCCAAGACAGAATGTATGGTATTGTTTGACATATACTCTGTCTTCCAACATGCTCAGTCCACTTGAGAAGCATCGAAGGGAATGGAGCTATCAGGAGCTAGTGCCAAGCCATTACAACTACACGTATATAGCACTTGAAAGGGATCAGGATAAGGATTTGGGATGGGACAGGGGAAAGAATGGTGTCCAACCACTTGGATGGTCGGGGATTGAACACCAACCTGCATGAATTGAGACATAGTGAGTAAACAAAGATACCTTGACCACAGCCTACAGGGAGGGGATGGCCAAATGTACCCAGTGCACAGATATTACTACCTATGACCATAGGCTAAATACCAGAGAACCATGAATGAAGTAGTTTTACCGAGAGCTGTGCTGTGTACATTGGCATTGAAATACTGCATAAGAACAGGCCAGAAAAGTTTCAGACATACAAAGACTGTAAATGACTAAATGCACACATGTTAATTTAATAGTACTGTGTATATATATATACAGTATATATATATATATATATATATATATATATATATATATATATATATATATATATATATATAATATATGTGCAAACAAGCCTGAGTGGTCCCCAGGACTATATACAACTGAAAACTCACACCCCAGAAGTGACTCGAACCCATACTGCCAGGAGCAACGCAACTGGTATGTACAGGGACGCCTTAATCCGCTTGACCATCACGACCGGACATAAGGAAGTGATAGCCGAAGCTATTTGAACCACTTCCCCGCCGGCACTCGGGTGGTAATCTTGGGCATAGCATTTTATCAAATCACCTCATTCTTTGGGGCACACGTGAGGAACACAAAAGCAAACAAGCCTGAATGGTCCCCAGGACTATATACAACTGAAAACTCACACCCCAGAAGTGACTCGAACCCATACTGCCAGGAGCAACGCAACTGGTATGTACAGGGACGCCTTAATCCGCTTGACCATCACGACCGGACATAAGGAAGTGATAGCCGAAGCTATTTGAACCACTTCCCCGCCGGCACTCGGATGGTAATCTTGGGCATAGCATTTTATCAAATCATGCTATGCCCAAGATTACCATCCGAGTGCCGGCAGGGAAGTGGTTCAAATAGCTTCGGCTATCACTTCCTTATGTCCGGTCGTGATGGTCAAGTGGATTAAGGCGTCCCTGTACATACCAGTTGCATTGCTCCTGGCAGTATGGGTTCGAGTCACTTCTGGGGTGTGAGTTTTCAGTTTATATATATATATATATATATATATATATATATATATATATATATATATATATATATATATATATATATATATATATAATATATACACTATTATTGGAACATAAAAGATACACATGGTCCACAGCAAATTAAATACAAAATTTCAGGATGAAAACACATCTAACTCGACTAAAACGATTCTAGCCTACCAAAGGCACATGGAGGGTAACAACTGGGAAATATCCCATGTAGCTTGGATCAGTAGACCCTGTATGAGCATGATACTGAATATTTGCCAGATGTTACTAGGTAAGACTTTAGTGCACTATAACAGGCAATATGGAGTATAATTTAAGTATATTGCACAAATGGACAGGTCATTTTTACATAGTTGTGCAGAGAATAATAGGTGGCTGCCTTGGATTTTATCCATGATGAGATTCTTTTGATATTTTGATAGTGATTATTTTCAAAATATTGTAGTACTGTATATACATAAGCAACAACAATATGATTTTACCATTTTATAGTGTAATCTATCAACATACCCTATGTTTGCTATAAGTTTGCTCTTACCTGCTGCATCTTTTTACTGTCTCCATCAGAACCATCATCTTGCAAAGAAGTATTCATCATATCATCTTGCAAACAATGGCGAGGTAACCTTGCTGACGCTGATCTCATGAAACTGTTGTTGACACTATCGTTTGGAGAAGCACTGTTAGGATAACTGCCTGGTGGAGTAGGGACACTGTTGAGAGTAGTATTTGGTGATGTCTCATGTTTATAAACAGGTTCCTCGTGGTTGTATGCCCGACGATGATCCTGACAGGGGTCTTGCCGATGATTCTGTCTTGTGTCTGATCTTCGCTCCTGTCGACCGTCTTGCCGGAGCACATGGCGTGGATATTGTCTGTGATCTTCCCAAGACTCCTGACCAGCATCTTGCCTTGGAACTTCTTTTAAATCTTGACCAGCACCCCGCCGTAAGCTGTTAGTAGCACTGGGGGGTGTTGGTGTGGTAGCTGGTTTATGAGATATATACAAGTCAGGTGTAGCAGCTCCAGCAGGTGGTACACGCTGTGACACCCCCCCATGAACACTGTTCATGTGGTGGTGATCACTTCCTGGACTTTCTCCACGTCCAGCAGGTGAATAACGAGATGATGATCTGCTATGCATGTGTGAATGATACAGCGATGATTGGCGCATCTTCTGAGCATAGTTCTCCTCAGACCAATGATCTGATTCATTCTGACCAACCGAAGATTTTGGTCTTGTTTCTTCATGTCTTGCTAGATCTCCACCACTTCCACGTCGATAAGACCACATGTTGCTGCTATTGTGCTTACGATTATAGTCGAGAAAATCTGCACTATGTGGGCGAGGAGGCCCTGTTGGACGATGATTTTTATGAGGATCTGTATGGGAGACACGGGGAAGTGTATCGTCTTGCCGACAAAAGTTTGACCTTAAAGGTTCTGAAAGTTGTAGTTCTTCAGACAGTCTTGTCCCACCACTTCTTGAAGAAGCAAAAGAGTCTCGCTGATCAGGCCTTCGTACAGGGCTTTGAGGAATGGAGTTTGACCCATTACTGTCCCCATAAACATCTTCATAGTCTCCACGGCCTCCACCGGCTGTCACCCCATATGCATCAGGTGTCCTTCTCTCAGCTGCAGGAGGGTGATAGTGGAGGCCTCGACCATCTGGGTTATGTGTCTCAATTGTGCCATTTCCACCACCACCATGATCAGTATATGTGCGTGTATCTCTTTCGTCTCTTTCAGGGGATCGCTCTGGAGAAGTGCTATAATCCCGAGAAGAATTTAAGCGCTTAGGTTTTGGCGGAGCATTTGCATAAAGAGGTTGGCGATCTCCAGGCCGTAAGATTACTGATGAATCACATGATGTATTGAGCCGGTCACCCTGCACGCGCGATGATTCACTTGCCTATAAAATATATATATAGTACAGTATAAACAGTAGAGTACAGAATATTGCTGTTTTCTTACTTTCAATATCATTAGTAAAATCAGGCAATGTTAGACTTGATTAGAATCAAACAAGGACAATAAACCCACACATTAGAAAAAAGTACATGAAAACATTTAGGCTCATCTGAACTATTAATAAATAAAATCTTAATAACAATCAGGAGGGATTAAAATATCAATTAGTTATTGTACTAAGAATTTAATTCTTCATAGTATCAAATAACTTTGAAAAAACTATTTAAAAAAAAATAAAATACTTTTTTATAAAAAGTATAAAAAAGTATAAAAGTATAAAAATACTTTTACAATTAAGTGTTCATCAAGACTGACACTAAAGATAGACATGATACAAAAAAAAGTGATAAAAAGAATGGAATGCAAGCACAACTTTCATCTAAGAATTCTACATCAATCAAAATACTGTACCTGTGCAGTACAGTATTGTAAATATGTATACAGTATTGACTACAGTTCAATTGTCTAGTTCTTAAATTCCTTTACACGCACTGCAAAATTGGCTGCAGTTCTGGGGTCTACACCTGTCTAAGTCTCAAATAAAGGACAGGCCTGTAAGGCTGCATGAAATATTAGATAAATGTGGAACTATAGAAGCTAGAATTGATAAATTTGTATGGAAAGTGGGATGTGAATATGTTTATGCAAGACAAAGCTGAATGGAAGCAAGAATGTCAAGTAGAATGGAGTAAATAATAATGAACATGAGCAGTAATCAAACATACTTTGTCTACAAATGAATGCAGAGAAATACAGGGTATAGGGAAATGTATAACTTGTGTAACTGTTTAATGAGCTGGTGTGTAAAATTCAAGTTAGAAAGATTAAATGTGGTGGTTGTGATTCCAAATGCTCTGTGTGCTGAGAGAAGTGAGAATTTGTTGTATTGCAGTTTACAAAATAATTGCGATGTGTGATTTGAACTGTAGAGTAAGAGTAAGCTGTATAAATGACATAATGGGTAGTATGCAGGCGATGAGTCACAATAATGTGGCTGAAGTAGTTTGACCAGACCACACACTAGAAGGTGAAGGGATGACGACATTTCGGTCCATCCTGGACCACACAATCGACTTGAGAATGGTCCAGGACGCACCGAAACGTCGTCGTCCCTTCACCTTCTAGTGTGTGGTCTGGTCAAACTAATGGGTAGTATGTCCCTGGAATAACTGCATTAGCACTGTTGATTAAAACATTGATGCAGTGGAATAAACGTTTGTATTTGAAGCAGAGGAATATACAGTGGCTTAGATATACATGACACAGTATGAATTATGAAGAGATAAAGAGTTAAATTTCATGTACCTGTGGAGAGAAGCATGTTTATGTATATGATAAGCAGGCAATAAAAAATAATATTTGGAGATTTCCCTGTTTATATGAGAGTGCTTTGTAAGATAAGATTGAGTGGTAAGGTGGAGGATGTACCTTAGAAGGATGCATCCACTGAGGTATATCCTCCACAAGTATGTAAAACTAAACACATTTTGATTGTGGTTGATCATTGGACGTACAGTATTCTTGGTTTCTATGCCAAGTATATATCATAATACAAACAATATGACTATTATAATACAGTACTGTACATGCTTTATTATAGTAGTGTATTAAATAATATAATAGTGTATGTTTTGTAAATGATATTTCTGAAACATGTATTAAACCGGCTTTAAATTATTCAGGTTTAAAAGTAAAGTATGGATCAGTTGCTTGGGTTTAATAATAGTGATACTGACCTCATCGAGGGACCTTCCCTCCGGAGACCGGTACCTTCGAGAACGGTACCCATGGAAGCCAGAGTCACTCTCATCTGCCGAGGGTGACGCTGTAGATGCAAGGGATGAAACTGAGGGCCTCTCACTGCGTCGAGCACTGCTTCCACTACCCCACTTCTCCTCCAGGCTGTAGGAAGAAACACATGCTCAGAACAAAACTTCCCAGAATGTCAGAAAAAATAGCACTCATCACAGCAAATATCTTCTCCATGCTATCAAAACACAAACACACAGTTGATTGATCAGTTGATCACAAGTTGATTGACAGTAGAGAGGTGGGACCAGAGAGCCAGAGCTCAACCCCTGTAAGCACAACTAGGTACATATAACTAGGTGGGTATACACACAATTAGGTAATTACACACACACACACACAGTCACACAATAAAGAGATAAAGACAGGCTATTTAACACAAGGGGCACACGCACTAGGGGGACACAGGTGGAAACTGAGTGCTCAAATGAGCCACAGAGATATTAGAAAGAACTTTTTTAGTGTCAGAGTGGTTGACAAATGGAATGCATTAGGAAGTGATGTGGTGGAGGCTGACTCCATACACAGTTTCAAGTGTAGATATGACAGAGCCCAATAGGCTCAGGAACCTGTACACCTGTTGATTGACGGTTGAGAGGCGGGACCAAAGAGCCAGAGCTCAACCCCCGCAAGCACAATTAGGTGAGTACTTGAGAATTTGCTTTCCTTATCCACTGGAACACCTTACCAGCTACACCTACCTCTCTCCAGCTTATGTACCAGCCTCTTATGCGGTACTGTGTCAAAGGCTTTCCGACAATAGAAGAAAATGCAGTCCGCCCAGCCTTCTCTTTCTTGCTTAATCTTTGTCACCTGGTCGTAGAATTCTATTAAGCCAGTCAGGCAAGATTTACCCTCTCCGAACCCATGTTGGCGATTTGTCACGAAGTCCCTTCTCTCCAGATGTGTTACTATTTTTTTCTCACGATCTTGTGATCTTGTGTGTTTCTCACGATCGTGTGTGTGTGTGTGTGTGTGTACTCACCTAATTGTACTCACCTAATTGTGCTTGCGGGGGTTGAGCTCTGGCTCTTTGGTCCCGCCTCTCAACCGTCAATCAACTGGTGTACAGATTCCTGAGCCTATTGGGCTCTATCATATCTACATTTGAAACTGTGAATGGAGTCAGCCTCCACCACATCACTTCCTAATGCATTCCATTTGCTAACTACTCTGACACTGAAAAAGTTCTTTCTAACGTCTCTGTGGCTCATTTGGGTACTCAGCTTCCACCTGTGTCCCCTTGTTCGCGTCCCACCAGTGTTGAAAAGTTCGTCCTTGTTTACCCGGTCGATTCCCCTGAGGATTTTGTAGGTTGTGATCATGTCCCCCCTTACTCTTCTGTCTTCCAGTGTCGTGAGGTGCATTTCCCGCAGCCTTTCCTCATAACTCATGCCTCTTAGTTCTGGGACTAGTCTAGTAGCATACCTTTGGACTTTTTCCAGCTTCGTCTTGTGCTTGACAAGGTACGGGCTCCATGCTGGGGCCGCATACTCCAGGATTGGTCTTACATATGTGGTGTACAAGATTCTGAATGATTCCTTACACAGGTTCCTGAACGCCGTTCTGATGTTAGCCAGCCTCGCATATGCCGCAGACGTTATTCTCTTTATGTGGGCTTCAGGAGACAGGTTTGGTGTGATATCAACTCCTAGATCTTTCTCTCTGTCTGTTTCATTAAGTACTTCATCTCCTATTCTGTATCCTGTGTCTGGCCTCCTGTTTCCACTGCCTAGTTTCATTACTTTGCATTTACTCGGGTTGAACTTCAACAGCCATTTGTTGGACCATTCACTCAGTCTATCCAGGTCATCTTGTAGCCTCCTACTATCATCCTCTGTTTCAATCCTCCTCATAATTTTTGCATCGTCGGCAAACATTGACAGGAACGAATCTATACCCTCTGGGAGATCATTTACATATACCAGAAACAGTATAGGTCCAAGGACTGACCCCTGCGGGACTCCACTTGTGACGTCTCGCCAATCTGAGACCTCACCCCTCACACAGACTCGTTGTCTCCTGTTGCTTAGGTATTCCTCTATCCACCGGAGTACCTTCCCTCTCACTCCAGCCTGCATCTCCAACTTTCGCACTAGCCTCTTGTGTGGCACTGTATCAAAGGCTTTCTGACAATCCAAAAATATGCAGTCTGCCCACCCTTCTCTTTCTTGCCTTATTTTTGTTGCCTGGTCGTAGAATTCAAGTAACCCTGTGAGGCAGGACCTGCCATCCCTGAACCCATGTTGATGCTGTGTTACAAAGTTCCTTCGCTCCAGATGCTCCACTAGTTTTTTTCGCACAATCTTCTCCATCAGCTTGCATGGTATGCAGGTTAGGGACACTGGCCTGTAGTTCAGTGCCTCCTGTCTATCCCCTTTCTTGTATATCGGGACTACGTTAGCTGCTTTCCAAGTATCTGGCAGTTCCCCTGTTGCCAGTGATTTGTTATACACTATGGAGAGTGGTAGGCTCAGTTCTCTTGCTCCTTCCTTTAGAACCCAAGGGGAGATTCCATCTGGGCCTATAGCCTTCGTCACGTCCAACTCTAGTAAACACTTCCTTACTTCCCCACTGGTAATCTCAAACTCTTCCAGTGGTTCCTGGTTAGCTATTCCCTCACTTACCTCTGGAATTTCTCCTTGTTCTAAGGTGAAGACCTCCTGGAATTTCTTATTCAATTCCTCACACACTTCCTTGTCATTTGTAGTGAATCCTTCCGCCCCTATCCTTAATCTCATAACCTGTTCCTTTACTGTTGTTTTTCTCCTAATGTGGCTATGCAACAATTTAGGCTGAGTCTTTGCCTGTGTGTGTGTGTGTGTGTGTGTGTGTGTGTGTGTGTGTGTGTGTGTGTGTGTGTGTGTGTGTGTGTGTGTGCTCGAGGAAAAAAAAAGTAGTTAGGAACAGTTGATTGACTGATAGTTGAGAGGCGGGTCGAAGGAGCAGAGCTCAACCCCCACAAGCACATCTAGGTGAATACACACACACACACACACACACACACACACACACACACACACACACACACACACACACACACACCTAAGGGGGCCTCGTAGCCTGGTGGATAGCGCGCAGGACTCGTAATTCTGTGGCGCGGGTTCGATTCCCGCACGAGGCAGAAACAAATGGGCAAAGTTTCTTTCACCCTAAGTGCCCCTGTTACCTAGCAGTAAATAGGTACCTGGGAGTTAGTCAGCTGTCACGGGCTGCTTCCTGGGGTGTGTGTGTGTGTGGTGTGGAAGAAAGAACAAAAAAAAAAGTAGTTAGTAAACAGTTGATTGACAGTTGAGAGACGGGCCGAAAGAGCAAAGCTCAACCCCCGCAAAAACACAACTAGTAAACACACACACACACACACACGGAACTTCAAGAACAAGAGGTCATAGATTTAAACTAACGAAACAAAGCTGCCGGAGAAATATAAGAAAATTCACATTTGTAAACAGAGTGGTAGACGGTTGGAACAAGTTAGGTGAGAAGGTGGTGGAGGCCAAAAGTCTCAGTAATTTCAGAGCGTTATATGACAAAGAGTGCTGGAGAGACGGGCCACTACGAGCGTAGCTCTCATCCTGTAACTATACTTAGGTAATTACAAAAGAAAGAGAGGTGATATGATCACCATTTACAAAATACTAACAGGAATAGACCAAATTGACAAGGAGGAATTCCTAAAACTAACAACTTCACAAACAAGAGGACGCAGATTCAAGCAAAGAACAGAGAGGTGCCAAAAAATATTTGAAAATTTTCTTTTGCAAATAGAGTGGTAGACAGATAGATCAAACTCTGTGAGATGGTGATGGTGGAGGCCAAAACCGTCATTAGTTTCAAACCGTTATACTGTACGACAAAGAAAACCGAGAAGACGGGACACTATGAGGTGTCCCGTCTTCTCTTCTAAGGCCTGTTCCTTACCACCTACATATCAGCATGCTCCAACATGAAGACTCTACATCAACAACAACAACATGTGCCAAACCGTATTGTCTAGTCACACCTTCCCCCCCCCCCCCACCCTACCTCCCACGAGAGACGGCGCACCTGCCGTCTTGCCAGCTCACCAGCAAACTATCAGTTAGGACAGTCATTATCTTGCAGGTTACTCGTCTACAACTCCAGCATTTGCACTAAAATGACGTCACAGCCCATATATACCAGTTGCGCTCTGGTTGTCGGTCTGGAGTGGCCTCTCCAGGGTGCAAAGCCAGGGTAGATTGATATGGATATGATATGACATTGATATGCTGTTACCCATGCAGCGCCCCTCCCCTCTCCACGGCGCCGAAAATCTCCAATGGAAAGGCAAACGCCAAAAAGAGTGGTTCCAGCACCGCGACAGAACTGTCAGAACGAGGTTGAAGGCAACAACGAACTGCCCCCAGGGGCTCCAGCTCCGGAGTTGACTTCGAAGTTGGTAAAATAAGGCACAGGGACCCCCCCCCCCCCAAAAAAAAAAATATATATATATATATATATATATATATATATATATATATATATATATATATATATATATATATGTCGTACCTAGTAGCCAGAACTCACTTCTCAGCCTACTATGCAAGGCCCGATTTGCCTAATAAGCCTAGTTTTCATGAATTAATGTTTTTTCGACTACCTAACCTACCTAACCTAACCTAACCTAACGTTTTCGGCTACCTAACCTAACCTAACCTATAAAGATAGGTTAGGTTAGGTTAGGTAGGGTTGGTTAGGTTCGGTCATATATCTACGTTAATTTTAACTCCAATAAAAATAAATTGACCTCATACATAATGAAATGGGTAGCTTTATCATTTCATAAGAAAAAAATTAGAGAAAATATATTAATTCAGTAAAACTTGGCTTATTAGGCAAATCGGGCCTTGCATAGTAGGCTGAGAAGTGAGTTCTGGCTACTAGGTACGACATATATATATATATATATATATATATATATATATATATATATATATATATATATATATATATATATATAATGTATAATACACACACCCCTGGTCTGGTAGCTGAGTGGACAGCACGCAGGACTCGTAATCCTGTGGCCCGGGTTCGATTCCCGGTGTCGGCCGAGACAAATGGGCAGTTTCTTTCACCCAGATGCCCCTGTTACCTAGCACTAAATAGGTACCTGGAAGTTAGACAGCTGTTATAGGGTGCTTCCTGTGTGTGTGTGAGAAAAAAAAACATGTTAGTAGTTAGTAATAGTTGATTGATTGACAGTTGAGAGGCGAGCCGAAAGAGCAGAGCTCAACTCCCGCAAGCACAACTAGGTAAATACACCGAGTGGACACAGCTCGGGCGTCGTAGTCCTAAGGGCCCGGGCTGAGGCAGAAACATATGAGCCGTCTTTTTACCTGATGCTCCTGTTCACCTAACAGTAAATAGGTACCTGGGGGATTACAGTTGCTACGGGCTGTATCTAGGGGATGTGTGCATGTGTTGGAGAGAAATATAAGTAGTAGATATGATAGAGAAAAATAGAGGAAGTCAGTACATAGACATTCGTCGATTAGAAAGACGGGGTCCAAGAGCTAACAGCTCGATCCTGTGGGCACAATTGGTAAATACACACTCAGGACATCAAACTTCTCCAAGCTGCCAAAACGAACACTCAGCACAGATATCTACTTAAATAACGGAAGCGTCCAAAGTCTCTGTGAATAGCAATTATATTATTCGTATTATTTGGCTGACTCAGAACGCTCAAGGAAAGTTCTTCTGACTACGCCGAGCCCGATGCCACCCTGGGCGATAATTCCAATACACCCATCACCATTAAAAGTGCGCCTCGCAACACTCTACTAGTATTCCTGCCAGGAACTGCCACTAATACATTTCTACACAAAAACAAAATGAGATTAATTTTTGTACAATGCTCGCTCTGAACAGTAAATGAGAGGACACATCTTGTCAGGTCCGCCATTAATATATTCTAGCGCACGGATTTCCGATTCTCTCGCGATGTGCATATTAAACAAAGAACAAAGGAAGCACACACAGTAGAAGATCATGTGTTTACTCCCGCTTTTCCATGTCCAACTACCATGTTTGAAACCTAAAGATTAATGTAAAAAAAATCTTCAAATATATTGCATATTGAAAATCGAAACAAATCGCACAAAGCAGTAATATAAACAGCTTCAAATACATCGAACAACGCAAGCATCACGCCAAAAGATGAACGTAAGTGGTCAATAATTTCTAGTGAAATCTAAACCCCTCTTACAGAGGAGAGATATGATCCATAATGACCAAAATAAGCAACGCAAGTATCACATACACCAAGGCCATATCATCAAGTCAAATATTAAAGGTCAATTGTGAACTGGGAAGCTGTACCTATGATCAGTAGGCCGATATGTTCACCGTCACTATCAAGGGCAATATTTAGCATCATATGAGCTACTACAGACTGCTGTCTGCCCTCCCATGTTTAAAAAAAAAAAAGATGTTTACATTAAAACAAAATTACGCAGGGAATGTGATATAAGAAAATTCTATAAAAAACAATAATGCATAAAAAAATGTGAATGGGGAGAATGAATCAGTGGGAGTAAGAAAATAGAATATGTAACAATGCTTTTCATTACAAAAATAAAATATATGGACATGAGAGACGAGAGAATATGTGGTAATAGAAAAGGACGAGAGCCTAGTGCGATAAACAGGTGCGGATGAGAGGTTGGCAACACAACAATGGCAGAGAGGAAGTGGAGGTCAGCTCTTGTGGGAGTGGTACCTGCTAGGGGAGGGGATGTGCTCTGCGGGGTGGATGGAGGAGAGGGGGGGGGGTTTCTCTGCGGGGTGAGTGGGAGGATTCTTTGTTGGGTTTCTCTACGAGGTGGAATGAAGGGTTTCCCTGCGGGTGGCCAGGTTCTCTGTTGGGTGACAGGGAGTATGTATGGTCTGTTATGGTCTTCTACGGGGTGGGTGGGAAGGAGTATTTTTATTAGCTGGGCGGTGTCGGTTTCTAAAGAGAATATATTATTTGTGTTGAGCAATCGGTCAATCAGCTTGATGTCTATTGTCAACCCGTTCTCGCAAATTCGTAAAGTCAATATTGACTTATTAACTACGTGCATAGGTGATATACTAAATATAATAGATACCCCTAAAAAGATTCATAGAAAACACCGACCTTACCTAACCTTGTTAGTATCTTAAGATAAGCATCTTATTGCTTCGTAATTACAATTATTACTTAACCTATACCTATTATAGGTTAGGTAATAATTGTAATTACGAAGCAATAATATGCTTATCTTAAGATACTAACAAGGTTAGGTAAGGTCGGTGTTTTCTATGAATCTTTTTAAGGGTATCTATTATGTTAAGTATGTCACCTATGCACATATTTAATAAGTCAATATTGACTTATTAAATTTGCGAGAACGGGTTGCTATTGTGGGAGAAGAGGTTGAATCGAAAATAGCAAATTTTATTCGCAGACCTATTAAAATGCACATATTAAACACAAAACTCAGAGCATGGTTTTATTAGGGCCGCTAATGTTAAGAAATTTACTCTTCTTTCTATTCCAGCATATTTACAATCGACGGTGAAAAAATTGCGACATCATAAACACTGACATAAAATTGCGACATCATAAGCACAATATAAAAAGTGCTTTTGATATTGTTCCTTGTGGAATAATGGCTACATTATCCCCGGCTTGGCGCCTTCTTTTGATAATTGCTTATTTGTGGAATACTGGAGAGCAAAGTAAGGCATTGGAGGGGTTATCTGAAATTTCATTTGGATATGACTATTTAAAAGAGAACAGCATAAATAGTCAAGTCCAATCGGGACACTGTTGTAAGTGGAGTGCCTCAGGGGTTTCTGCTTCGAGGCTATTTTAACACAGATACGGGAGCAAACGCATTCTGATTTTGTTTTTTGCTATAGTGGGTAAGTTCGTGGTACGACTCCCCCACTATAGTTTCTCCTAGAACATGACTCGCCAGTCGGTTAACAACAAGATACCAAATTAGTGGTCGGTGAATAAACAAGTGCGAACAGTTAAGACTTGACGAGAGAGAGAGTAAATCAATCAGAGAAAGGCGAAGAACAACGGGGGACATGACTGAAGTATTGTAAACAAATGTATGAAAAGGGGGTATACCAAGGATATAACTAGGAGGGCGAGAAATATAATCAACACAACGTGGGAAATGTAGCCTATGCGACTATCTGTACGCAAAGACGTAGTCTCCGTTTATACCTGTACGCGCAGATATAGCCTACGCTAATAATATCTGTATGGAATGTAGCTGGTTAATATATCTGTGCATGGAAAATGTAGCCTACGTTAGCTACAGTATAATAGGGAAGGTTAGGAAGCCTATGTTAATATCCGCTCACGAGGGATGTAACATATGCTAATACCTGTACGGGACAATGTAGCTTAAAAAAAAAAGAAATAAGTACTGACACAATTCGTTAATCTAAATTTCAAATTCGGGATATTGAGTTGCATGAAAACTGTAGCGCTTTTTAATTGAATTTATGCCTGAGTCAGCTCCATGTATTTATGCATAGAACTGCTGAACTTAACGCTTTTATCAGCCTTTGAATTTAATGTTTTAATCATGCTCTTTGACTGTAACGCCTTCAACCCATCCTCCTCTTTAGACAGTACTTTTTGCAACTATGTGAACTATCGTACACACATAGGCGTAATGGTCAATTAGAATAGGTTGTGATACTATTCACTTTGTAGACCAAACAAATAACGCAAAAAGTCAAACTTAAATATTCCTAGGCTTAGTATAGCACATATATGTACTATATTACGCCTCAGATAGCGTGGATTAGGCCTAGGAAGGTTAGGTTAGGCTAAGTTTTCCTTGCAACATCAACAAAAACTTTTTCCAATTTGTCCAGATTCAATAGTACCGTTTTCTACTTTCTAATTGCCTTTTACGTCAATATATGTAGGATGGTCCTCATCATTACTATAAATACAACCTAAACAGGAAGATAGACTGACGCCTTGTATTTATGAGGCTTGTGGGCGTTTGAATTCGCTACACAGCAAGAAGTTTATAATTTAACGAGAATTCAGCGCTGAGTTCTTTTAATCCACAAGATTGAATTCTACGATAATTTAACACTTTACGCTTCTCTGGCCGTACCTGAACTAATTGTAGGATTTTTTTCACTCAGGATATTCTGTGGGGTGAATGACTGAGCTTGTTAAGCGTTTCGTGTGAAAGAGAGGGACTGCACGTCTGTATGTGTACCGTCCTTAGGGTTCTAATACACCCGTGTACCGTCCTTAGGGTTCTAATACACCCGTGTACCGTCCTTTGGGTTCTAATACACCCGTGTACCGTCCTTAGGGTTCTAATACACCCGTGTACCGTCCTTAGGGTTCTAATACACCCGTGTACCGTCCTTAGGGTTCTAATACACCCGTGTACCGTCCTCCGGGCTCTACACCTGTGTACCGTCCTCAGGGCTCTATACCTGTATACCATCCTCAGGGCTCTACACCTGTGTACCATCCTCAGGGCTCTACACCTGTGTACCATCCTCAGGGCTCTACACCTGTGTACCATCCTCAGGGCTCTACACCTGTGTACCATCCTCAGGGCTCTACACCTGTGTACCATCCTCAGGGCTCTACACCTGTGTACCATCCTCAGGGCTCTACACCTGTGTACCATCCTCAGGGCTCTACACCTGTGTACCGTCCTCAGGGCTCTACACCTGTGTACCGTCCTCAGGGCTCTACACCTGTGTACCATCCTCAGGGCTCTACACCTGTGTACCATCCTCAGGGCTCTACACCTGTGTACCGTCTTCAGGGCTCTACACCTGTGTACCGTCCTCAGGGCTCTACACCTGTGTACCGTCCTCAGGGCTCTACACCTGTGTACCGTCCTCAGGGCTCTACACCTGTGTACCGTCCTCAGGGCTCTACACCTGTGTACCGTCCTCAGGGCTCTACACCTGTGTACCGTCCTCAGGGCTCTACACCTGTGTACCGTCCTCAGGGCTCTACACCTGTGTACCGTCCTCAGGGCTCTACACCTGTGTACCGTCCTCAGGGCTCTACACCTGTGTACCGTCCTCAGGGCTCTACACCTGTGTACCGTCCTCAGGGCTCTACACCTGTGTACCGTCCTCAGGGCTCTACACCTGTGTACCGTCCTCAGGGCCCTTCACGTCTTCCTGTATGTTACGGTCAATTCGTACACAGACGTGTTGCCCACTGCCCGTTTTATAAATATTAAAACTATACATCTTATGGTTAGGCTGGATTGGGTTGTTCATGGGTTACCTTAGCCTCAGGTAGATGTAATATATATTTAAATCCTTACGCGAACCGTGTTATGTAGGAAATAACCTATATACAGTACCTCCCTCAGGTCTTGGCATGGGTTGTATCTAAATCCCCGTCGTTTCAAGAGTAAGGAAAATAAAATATTTTGTGTTAAAGGGACAATGATTTAAATCGTCAAAGGCAATAGTGTTAGTTCCCACATGTTAATAATGTGTAACACTGTAAAAGTGTTTGGTTTAGTTTAATACATACATAGAGTACATGAGTCACAGACAGGGATCTGAGAGGCGCCAGTTTGTCGGCCTGAGATCCCACACCTCAAAGCGTTAATGACCTCAAGTGACCTGAGGTCAGATCATGAGAATTTCACCTTGCTTCCGCTAAGCTTATAATTGTAGTCTGGTAGCCTTCAAACATGCTGACGTTTAAGGAGTGGCTTGGTAGTGCCGGAGGCTATCTACTTGTGGGCGGAGTTAGTACTAGGGTCCCCAATATATACTGAGGGAGCATAGAGCATTGAAGCATTAACAGACAGAACGGCAGTCAGCAGAGCAGAGGAGACGGCCCTAGCAGGGAGGCTGTCGGCCGGCAGGGCGGGAGTCTCCGTCAACTACAGACCCCCCCCTCTCTATCCAGCTATAGGCACACACTTGGTGAGTTGAGCAGTAAGGTGACTTGGTCGTGTTTTACAAGTGTTGTGTGAAGATCAGGGGCAGTCAATTGTAGTGTTCTCAGATTCTTGGAGGATGACTCACTTTGCATATTAATCTTTAACATTTTAATTGGATTGCTTATATTATGATACTTAGTATGTGAAATATATGAACTTATTATTTAAATCGTCTTTGTTCCCTAGAGCTTTGAGTTGAGGTGAGAAAGCCTCGGTGGTTACTAGATTCAAGATATTAATAAGTACATGTTTGGAGTTGATACATGGTACAGAGGGAACATACTAATAATGAACTCATGATAACATCCTTTGAGAATTTTGTGATACAGGCAAGTTCCATTCGTTGTCTTGTATGTAATGATCATGAATGGATGGTGGCAGCATTTCGTCTTCTACTATCTACTCTTCTACTTCTACTATCTACTCTTCTACTTCTACCTATCTACACCTCTCCCTCCACCCTTCTCTAAACTCTCACTTTCAACTAATGACCCTCCTTGCTCCTCCCACCTCTCTCCCTCTCACCCCAAACCCTCACTAATTACTTCACTATTCATTTCTTTCCTTTCGTTTTCTCTTATACGTTTGTGGCAATGATTCTGTATTCTAGAGTTCTCTCTAGAGTTTCGGGTAGCTGGTCCAGTTACGGCGCCTTGTAGTCTTAGCACCTAGGTAGTCAAATACCTAGGTTACAAGGTGTTGAACGAGAGAGGTTGCCTTAGGATCTCTGGGAGTGCTCTAGAATAGTTAGCTAACTGAGGACGGGATAACGGACTAGAGAGAGCTGTTTTCCCCGGCCTCGTTAGTTAACTGGGGGGTGGAATAATGGACAAGATAGAGCTATTTCCCCCACCCCCCCGTTACAAATGTACAAATTAAACACGAAGGTCATGTATATTTTGGTTCATTATTACTCTCTTATGTTGTCGACTAAAGACTTCTAACTCGGTAAAGGCATCACAAATAAGAATCAGCAATAAAAACATATATAATTAAAGTGGCAAACACTCCATGAACTTTCACCTGTCATCGCCAAAAATATAATCTGTAAAAGTTTTCAGGATAAATCACGTGACCTTTATTAAAAGAAGAATCTATTGAGAGACCTTTTACAAGATCAATGCCAAATCCTTAAAATATATCAACATCTTATTCACAAAACCTTCTATCTTAAATCTTAAATAATGAATGAGCTCAATTTTTCAAAACAAATTATATAACGAATTAAAGTTTCCACGATGAAAAGTAGAGGTGCAATAGGTATTCTGAGAGAGAACTCTATCAATATCAGAGGCCCGAGACTGTTCAACACGCTTCCACTACACATAAGGGACATAACTGGCCGACCCCTTCAAGTGTCCAAGAGAGAACTCGATAAACACTTCCAAAGGATACCTAATCAACCAGGCTGTGATTCATACGACAGGCTGCGAGCAGTCGCGTCCAACAACCTGGTTGACCAGTCCAGCAACGAGGTCGGTCGGGAACCGGGCCGCGGGGACGTTGAGCCCCAAAATTATCGCAAGGTATGATGGCACTGTAACAGTATTGTCCTAAGACCAGATATAGCGAGGGTTGTATGAGGCCAGGTGTTTACAAGTGTGTAGACAACATCTGCTACAATGTGGTGGTGGGATTCCAGCTTCAACCTTGACGCGGAGCGGACGTCTTGACACGCTCCGCGACTGCATATGGACCACCGGCGAACGAACACAATTATTGCCCTTTGGGTCCGTACAGTCCATACTGCCCTCAGACTTTCCTCGCGCCCTTATCCTCAGGAGCCACAAGGAAGATTATAGGCTACCCGACTTCCCCCACATCACCCCAACTCCGTTTTCCGGTAGGATGTTTGGGCGGGAAGCGGGTGCCCGGCCCCGGCTTGGCTGAGATGTACTGGGAGTTGCGGGTTTCAGTGGATTCCTGGTGCCTTCGGGGGCACTAGAAGACGTAGCTGCATTTGTACCCGACTGGGTTTGAAGTTTAGTGGATTCATCGTGATTATATCGTTAAGCTTCATCTCTGTTAGCTACCCAGAGTTCAAAGGACGCGTGACGTCATTTTCTTACCGCCCACAGGATTAGTTTAGGCTACACTATAAAGCTTCCGGCGGTACCAATCAATCAGCACTATTGTCTGAGGGGTCACTGGGTGTCAACAGTCTTTCACATGTAAGGGTAGTCAGCAGGTGGAATGCATTGCAATCTCCAAATGTACTCACTAGAAAGACGACGAGAGAATCAAGTAATATACACGTCGAAGATACTGGAGGGCCAGGTACCAAATCTACACAGTAAAATAACAACGTACTGGACTGAACGATATGGAAGAAAATGTAGAATAGAATCAGTGAAGAGCAGAGGTGCCATAGGCACAATCAGAGAACACTGTGTAAACATCAGAGGTCCACGGTTGTTCAACACCCTCCCAGCGAGCATAAGAAATATTGTCGGAACAACCGTGGACATCTTCAAGAGGAAACTAGATTGTTTCCTCCAAGGAGTGCCGGACCAAAGCTATGATGGGTATGTGGGCCTGCGGGCCGCTCCAAGCAACAGCCTGGTGGACCAAACTCTCACAAGTCAAGCCTGGCCTCGGGCTGGGCTTGGGGAGCAGAAGAACTCCCAGAACCCCATCAACCAGGTATCAACCAACCAGGAGGCTGTGGAAGCCACCTCTATCCACAACTTTAAGGCCAGATTCGATAGAATTTCAACATCAAAATAGTTTAATTGTAATGCAACACATACAACAAGACCATTAGGCAGGAAATGAGAGCTAGATCTCACTCCCCGTAGACACTATTAGGTAAGCACTTGGCTTTTCTGTGCGGGGTGTAGGGGGGGATCTAACTCGATTAAAGATTGTCTAATCTAGCGAATTTTAGGCCTAAGATAGTTTAATTAGGTCTAAAACAGATTAATTTAGATTTATGGTAACTCACTTGGTTATGCCCAACCAATTGGGCTGGACGGTAGAGCGACGGTTTCGCTTCATGCAGGTCGGCGTTCAATCCCCGACTGTCCAAGTGGTTGCATGGGCACCATTCCTTCCCCCCGTCCCATCCCAAATCCTTATCTTGAACCCTTCCAAGTGCTATATAGTGGAAATGGCTTGGCGCTTTCTCCTGATAGTGCCTTGTTGTTATACCCGTTAGAATTCTAATAGCACAAAAAGTGTACTATTTTAGGGGAGGGGACTGAACAGTCCATATTTTGCACATTTCACCTATATTACTTGTACTATCATTTTTGGAATATGGGTTGGAATGAAGACACGACATTATCTTCTGTGTATGGCACACCCTTATCTATATCCCCCCCCCCGACCCACTCTACAACACACGATAACGCCCATTGATAAAACTGTCTCTGACACCGTAGCGAGTTCGTTACTCATGCCAGAACGAAATAAAATGCAAAAATAAACTAAATAAATGGATACAGGTTACAAGACGCACTTAAATATTTGTATACCTGCTTGGTGGGGTTCTGGGAGTTCTTCTACTTCCCCCAAGCCCGGCCCGAGGCCAGGCTTGACTTGTGAGAGTTTGGTCCACTAGGCTGTTGCTTGGAGCGGTCCGCAGCGCCCACATATCCATCACAGCCCGGTTTGTCCGGGACTTCTTGAAGAAAACTATCTAGTTTTTCTCTTGAAAATGTCCACGGATGTTCCGGCAATATTTCATATATTGCCGGATAACATGGCGCTACTGTGCATATACCATTTAGTGAGCATAACAACGGTAACATAGCCAGGAGGATGACGGACTGTAAACCCGTACTGTAAACCTCGGGAGACCAGAGACGCCACGGTAATTAGGTGGATGCTACACAGGGAGCACCTTGAAATACTCTAAGTCTACCGCGTTACAAACGAGAGAGAGAAACCTTGTACCCCATAATGTAGACATAACATTTATCTGAAGGTTAGTTCCATAATCGACAAAAATATCTCAATGGTATGATAAGCAGTATAAGAAAAGCCGGTTAAACTAAGTGAGGTAAAAACAGACGAGGAAAAATACACTCGTCCGACTCGCACAATGGCGTTGATCAACACAAACATGTCGTTGATCACCACAAACATGACGTTGATCACCACAAACATGTCGTTGATCACCACAAACATGGCGTTGATCAACACAAACATGTCGTTGATCACCACAAACATGTCGTTGATCACCACAAACATGTCGTTGATCAACACAAACATGTCGTTGATCACCACAAACATGTCGTTGATCAACACAAACATGTCGTTGATCACCACAAACAAGATCAATTAGGAGGCAGTGAGGCCAGGCAATAAGGAGGTTCAACATTACAATCATAGACGGGATCAAGGGACCTGAAACAAAATTTTGTTTTAAAATCAATGCTGCAGGTCTTATACATCAGATGACATTACCCCCTCAACTAGTTTACCTGTCAGCTAGGTTACCAGTCAACTAGTTTACCTGTCAGCTAGGTTACCAGTCAACTAGTTCACCTGTCAGCTAGGTTACCAGTCAACTAGTTCACCTGTCAGCTAGGTTACCAGTCAACTAGTTTACCTGTCAGCTAGGTTACCAGTCAACTAGTTTACCTGTCAGCTAGGTTACCAGTCAACTAGTTTACCTGTCAGCTAGGTTACCAGTCAACTAGTTTACCTGTCAGCTAGGTTACCAGTCAACTAGTTTACCTGTCAGCTAGGTTACCAGTCAACTAGTTCACCTGTCAGCTAGGTTACCAGTCAACTAGTTTACCTGTCAGCTAGGTTACCAGTCAACTAGTTTACCTGTCAGCTAGGTTACCAGTCAACTAGTTTACCTGTCAGCTAGGTTACCAGTCAACTAGTTTACCTGTCAGCTAGGTTACCAGTCAACTAGTTTGCCTGTCAGCTAGGTTACCAGTCAACTAGTTTACCTGTCAGCTAGGTTACCAGTCAACTAGTTTACCTGTCAGCTAGGTTACCAGTCAACTAGTTTACCTGTCAGCTAGGTTACCAGTCAACTAGTTCACCTGTCAGCTAGGTTACCAGTCAACTAGTTTACCTGTCAGCTAGGTTACCAGTCAACTAGTTTACCTGTCAGCTAGGTTACCAGTCAACTAGTTTACCTGTCAGCTAGGTTACCAGTCAACTAGTTTACCTGTCAGCTAGGTTACCAGTCAACTAGTTTACCTGTCAGCTAGGTTACCAGTCAACTAGTTTACCTGTCAGCTAGGTTACCAGTCAACTAGTTTACCAGTCAACTAGTTTACCTGTCAGCTAGGTTACCAGTCAACTAGTTTACCTGTCAGCTAGGTTACCAGTCAACTAGTTTACCTGTCAACTAGGTTACCAGTCAACTAGTTTACCTGTCAGCTAGGTTACCAGTCAACTAGTTTACCTGTCAGCTAGGTTACCAGTCAACTAGTTTACCTGTCAACTAGGTTACCAGTCAACTAGTTTACCTGTCAACTAGGTTACCAGTCAACTAGTTTACCTGTCAGCTAGGTTACCAGTCAACTAGTTTACCTGTCAGCTAGGTTACCAGTCAACTAGTTTACCTGTCAGCTAGGTTACCAGTCAACTAGTTTACCTGTCAGCTAGGTTACCAGTCAACTAGTTTACCTGTCAACTAGGTTACCAGTCAACTAGTTTACCTGTCAGCTAGGTTACCAGTCAACTAGTTTACCTGTCAGCTAGGTTACCAGTCAACTAGTTTACCTGTCAGCTAGGTTACCAGTCAACTAGTTTACCAGTCAACTAGGTTACCAGTCAACTAGTTTACCTGTCAACTAGGTTACCAGTCAACTAGTTTACCTGTCAACTAGGTTACCAGTCAACTAGTTTACCTGTCAACTAGGTTACCAGTCAACTAGTTTACCTGTCAGCTAGGTTACCTGTCAACTAGGTTACCTGTCAGCTAGGTTACCAGTCAACAAGTTTACATGTCAGCTAGGTTACCAGTCAACTATTTTACCTGTCAGCTAGGTTACCAGTCAACTAGTTTACCTGTCAGCTAGGTTACCAGTCAACTAGTTTACCTGTCAGCTAGGTTACCAGTCAACTAGTTTACCAGTCAACTAGGTTACCAGTCAACTAGTTTACCTGTCAACTAGGTTACCAGTCAACTAGTTTACCTGTCAACTAGGTTACCAGTCAACTAGTTTACCTGTCAACTAGGTTACCAGTCAACTAGTTTACCTGTCAGCTAGGTTACCTGTCAACTAGGTTACCTGTCAGCTAGGTTACCAGTCAACAAGTTTACATGTCAGCTAGGTTACCAGTCAACTATTTTACCTGTCAGCTAGGTTACCAGTCAACTAGTTTACCTGTCAGCTAGGTTACCAGTCAACTAGTTTACCTGTCAGCTAGGTTACCAGTCAACTAGTTTACCAGTCAACTAGGTTACCAGTCAACTAGTTTACCTGTCAACTAGGTTACCAGTCAACTAGTTTACCTGTCAGCTAGGTTACCTGTCAACTAGGTTACCTGTCAGCTAGGTTACCAGTCAACAAGTTTACCTGTCAGCTAGGTTACCAGTCAACTAGTTTACCTGTCAGCTAGGTTACCAGTCAACTAGTTTACCTGTCAACTAGGTTACCAGTCAACTAGTTTACCTGTCAACTAGGTTACCAGTCAACTAGTTTACCAGTACTGACCACAGTTTTGTTTCTCATGTATATCTATAATTCAGTTAATATTATTGACATACATGCAGGCTTATAAGAGTTGAAAAGGGATCTATATAGAGGGCCGAAGGAAGTCTATGGACGGGATCCAGAAGCTGAAGCACTACTTTACCACTCAGAAAGCTTATTGGTCAGCTAGGTGGAACAGGTGGCCCAAAGAAATTGAAATTGAAATAAGTTTATTGAGATAAAATACACACAAAGGGATGAGGTAGCTCAAGCTATTCTCACCCCGTTCAGTAAGGCCCAAAGAAGTTTTTTATTTATCAGTTAGAATACCTGTCGTACAGATACTTCAACGATCAAGTAGTTAAGCAGTTATTAAGTTGACGAATTAGTTGGACTTCGAAGCCAATCAACTATTCCAAACTGAACATCTCTATCTAAAAATATTCATGTTACCAAATTCACAATTTTTACCAGTCAGTTATTTTACTACTCAATTAGTTTACTATAAAGTTGTTTGCCTATAAACTAGTTTGCCATTGAATCTGACAGTCAAATGGCTATAGTTTCCAACCCAATCACTTGTATAAGATCTCGAGGTGGACCTTCGACTCCAGATGAATGAATGTTAACGTGTCACCGCTCGCTGAGTCATTATGTTAAAGTATATGTCATTGTGATAAATAACATTATGTCATCATAGCTAAAGTGTTTTCAGCGGTTTAATGAGAGAAAATTACCATCTTATCTGTCGTTACCGGTGTGATGTCCTTCATTTTGCAACACGTGAATGATAAGTGTGGACGGAGGAGGGAGGGGGGGGGGGTAGTAGGGGGCATGCGAGTGGGAATTCCTTCCCATGTGTGTATACATACAGAGGTGTGAATATATACACCAACTGTGTACCAATGAACAAATCCACAAGGGCCGTGATGTGTACAATTGGTACACTGAGTGTACCAATGTTTACGGGTGCGTGCGTGTGGGTGTTCTCGGGCGCGTGTGCACACATCTTGGGATGAGGTGCAGGTTACGGTGCCAGCAGTACCTGCCAACCCTCGTGAGGCAACATACAAGTAACTGAGGGGGTAGAGACAAGGCCAACTGGGAAAGCCTCTTTAAATTGCGAGAAAACAAGACAAGAGGACACAAGTGGAAGTTGGAGACACATATGAGTGGAAGATATGTAAGGAAACAAACACCCCGTACGGGTGGCCAGCAAGTGGAGTGCACTGAGAGCAGTTGTGGAAGATACCTCTAGAAGAAGATAAAAACTAGAGCAGTGGATGTACACTATTATACTCTTAGAGAGAATATTGACATAGTAGCACTCCAGGAAACTGGGGATAGGGATGGTAGCATTCTGAGGCTAAATGGCTATAGAGGTGTTCACTTATATGCTGATGGAGGAACTAAGGGGTGTCTCATGTTATGTCAAAAGTACCATACCTGTTGAGATAACTGGAATCCCTCAGATATATAGAGGTATTGAAAGTATTAGCTTGCGGATACAATTACAAGACCGAGAGTTAAATTTCATTAATCTATACATCTCTGATAGCTCCCTTGATTTAAGATACTTGTCAGATTCCTTCTTTCCTGAAGATACACTTGTGGTAGGGGATTTTAATGCCAGACATCTAGCTTTAGGTTCAAGGGGTAAAGCAAATAGGAATGGTTGCAGATGGTAGCAGTTTTTGCAGGAACATGAAGATGTTCAACTGCTGGGCGAGCCCTCTCTTACTAATTTGAGGGGAGGGAGATTAGATTATGCTTGCTTGATAAATGCTGAGGGCATAGAGGGGAATTGTCTTACTGTGGATGAAATGCTAAGTGATCATTTTGCATTACAAATACAGCTTAAACTAGATAAAAAGAATGCCTGCCTTCAGAGGAAAAGGTTAGAGTTTAGTGAAGGAGAATTAAGGGGTCTTGTTGGTCATATTAAGTCTTGGTATGATACTTATAAGCCAGTTTGATGGCTTATAAGCCAGTGGTGATGTCACTTGCACAGGTATTACCAGTTTCGGCAGAAGCATTTTATGAAGATCTAATTAAGGAGGTAGATGTATTTAATGCAACATTGAACCGGAAAACATCTAGTATAAAAAGCATCCCCCCAGAAAATAAAATTATACACAGGACAAGATGCTTAAGGGGAGGACATTAACAATGAGGAGAGCTCACAGGGATTGGAATAGGAATGGTAGAACTGAGGAAGGGAAGAATGCTTTGCTGGCAGTTGCTAGGCTGTGTGGGGAGAAGAGAAAGGAAATTAGGAGCAAGTATTGGCAGGAGTTTGCAGAGAAAGTTGGGAGTAACAGAAACGTGAAGGAAATCTGGCAAGACGTAAATAAAGTAAGGGGGTAAAAAGCATAATTTTGTTGCACATCCTGACCCGCAAGGAATTGCAAATGGTCTCGTAAATAAATGGGAGGAAGCTGCCAAACTTAGTTCATTACCCGCTGTAACGAGAGTCATTAGATTCTTGGGAAGATCTAAGAAAGGATTTTATACTTACAGGAGGTGATGTCACTTGCATAGGTATTACCAGAGAAGAACTAATAACAGCGATTACAGTTGGGAAATCTACCGCCCCTGGGGAGGATGAAGTAACTTATGAAATACTTAATGAACTTGCCATTATGACGAAAAGCCCACTGTTAGACCTCTTTAATATTAGTTATAAAGAGGGCAATATTCCCAGTAAATGGAAAAAAGCTATGATCACCCCTATCCCTAAAGCCAATGGAGAGTATAGACCTGTGTCCTTAACCTCATGTTTTTGTAAAATGATGGAGAGGATAATTTTAAACAGACTTTTTATATATAATAGGTGATCAGCTGTCTAGTAATGTGTTCGGGTTCCTCAGAAGCAAAAGTACCTCTAACTGTATTATTAAATGACTAGCTAATGATAATGATTATTATAGAATTTTTATTGATTTACAAGAAGCTTTTGATAAAGCCAACAAAGAGGTTATTTTATATGAATTAGCTGGTCTTGGTGTTGAAGGGAGATTATTGCGCTGGATAGGGGATTATCTTTACGAAAGGAAGGCTCAGGTGTGGTATCAAGGTTGTATGTCAGGTGTGAGATCTTTCGAACTCGGCACACCTCAGGGAGGAGTGTTGAGTCCCACCCTGTTTAATGCACTAATGAATAAGATAGGATCTGAGAGATACTCAAATGGGTTAACTCCGATCATATATGCCGATGATATTTTGTTTCAGGGCAAAGATATTTCAAAAGTTCAGTGTTGGATAATTTCGGAAACCTGTGTCACCATATGGGACTGGTGGTTAATGAAGACAAAACTAATTTTGAATGTAGAAGTCGGAGGCCCATTATATTGAAAATAAACGGTAAAAATATAGGGTTAATATATATAAATATTTAGGCATATATGTTGGATATATGCCTTCCATGAGAGTTTGGAAGCTGAGATGAACAGACTGTTGGGTCAATGTCGGAAGAGATTACAACCTCTGAAGGCCTTGGCATGCTGGGGAAAGGGAGTGGGAGTCCCTGTGCTACGGATGATATACTTGAGTACTGTAAGATCTCTTATTAATTATGCTGCACCTGTCATTTCTTGTTTTGGTAAAGGTAGGATGGGCCAGTTGGAGAAGGTATAAAATGAAGCCATGAGAATTATCTTAGAATGCCCAAGAAATGCTATGATTGAGATAATGAGGATAGAGTTGAATCTGAAGAGTATTGGGGATAGAATTTCAGAGATAAATGTAGCCTCTGCCATTAGAGTAATGAGAGGTGGGGGAGCTAATGAATTAATCCTCTCGGTTCAAAAAGTGGGAAGTAATGAACAATGTCTGATAAAGAAGAGAGCATGAGTACCTTATGTTCTAATGTTATAAAGTATGATGTTATTACAGAGTGCATTGCGGTGCCTAAGAGACAATTCACACCATCATGGGAGGATTGCAATGTACATGTAGTAATTATTCCCTTGCTAAGGAAAAAAAGTATGTATGAAATAGGAAAGCTGAGGGCAACATATGATTGTATAATTAGAAAATTACCTACAGAAAACACTCTACATGTATACTGTGATGGGTCAGTAGCTAGGGATGGGAAGGCAGGATGTGGAGTTTTGATTAGGGAGTACACTGACATCGACACTGTAGATACTGTTATTGGACGCCGCTTAACTGACAATGTCTCTTCAACACAGGCTGAACTCCAACTCTTCAACACAGGCTGAACTCCAACTCTTCAACACAGGCTGAACTGAATACACTGAACGTGTATTAGCAGGATTACAGGAAGTAGCCAAATGTGGTAAAAATGCCTGCTTCTTTATTGACAATAGAGGAGCATTAGAGTCTTGAAATAGCAGACACCCAGTATACCAGAATACTGTGACAGTGTAGAGAGAATGTTAAGAAATTAGAAAAAACTGGGTATAAAGTAAGATTCATGTGGATCCCTTCACATGCGGGAAAACTGTTGAATGGGGTAGTTGATGAGATAGCGAAGAGTGCCACGGAAAAAACTCTTGTTGATGTTATTTCTCAGATAACCTTGAAACAAATAAAAACAAGAATCAAGATGGTCCAAGAGGGTGAAGAAATGGTAAAGAGAATGGTAATGGTAGACAGTAGTAACACACTTAAGAATTATTCAATAATAAATACAAATTCGTCCTTCACCTATGGTAGAGGAAAGTCTACTTGGAAGGATTCAATTTACATGAGATTAAGATTAGGATACAAATATATCTGGCAATACGGTGTTGATGTCAGAGAAAAAAATAAGGAGTGTAAATTATGTAGTATGCCGCAAGCCCACACCTTAGAACATTATGTACTAGAGTGTCAACTTATTGATAACTATAGAATAAGGAAATAAGTAATGTACCACATCTAATTGTTTGGATGTGTGATAATGGTATGATAGACAGTACACTTAGGAGCTTCAAGAATTTTGCCTCAAGAGTATAACACTTATATGCTGTGCTTACTATATTAACCTGCAATGTTAAATGGGATTATTGTATTGTGATTTGTGTATTTGTACTTACTGAATTTGTGCGCCCCTTGAGGGACTTGAAGTAGAGGGGGGGGGGGTAGGAATAGCCTAAGCTACTCTATCCCTTTGAGATGTATTTCTTTCTTGTCTCAATAAACATACTTGAACTTGAACCTCCATCCAAAACTTTCGGGACAAGTTCGACCAAGAATTTGAGCGTCAGAATAGTTAAGCTAAAACGCAACATGCTAGAAGATGGGGCATTAAGAGATAGTAAGACCTCACCTCTCCTCTCACCTCCGTCACTGGCAGGTTAACACGTTCGTCACACACACACACACAAGAGAACGTCGATGAGTAAAATATGTGAGAAGGATCAGCAGAGAAAAAAAGGCAGAATACTCCATGAAGACCTAGACAGGCTGCAGAGTTGATACGAGGAATATCTACTGTTATTCAATACCAGTAAGTGTATGGTGGTAGAACTGTAGGCAAGGGAGAGCACCCATGTGACACTGTATGAAAATGCTTCAATGTGTGCATGAGTGTGTGTCTGTGATATATAGATAAAGGGACAGAGCATTACGATACTCTCACGAAAATAATGTCACGTGTCCTGCAACATGGAAACGAACGTATTTTACGAAGCACACACACACACACACACACACACACACACACACACACACACACACACACACACACACACACACACACACACACACACACACACACACACACACACACACAAACACACACACACACACACACAAACACACATGCCGTGTAACGAATGCCGTGTTTCCCCAGGAGTATACAGTAATAAGGAAAGAGAGGGAAGGTAGAGGAGGAGGCGGAGTGGCCCTACTCATGAGAAGGGAATGGAGTTTTAAGGAGATGGCCATCCCGGGCTGTGAGGAGTTCAGAGACTACATAGCAGGCACCATAACAATGGGAGGACCAAGAATAGTAGTAGCAGTAATATACAACCCTCCACCAAATGACAGGAGACCCAGTCAAGAGTATGAAAACAACAACAAGGCAGTTAACACTATAATTGAGAGGGCAGCCTCTGCTGCCTGTAGAAATAGATCCCACCTGCTCATCATGGGCGACTTCAATCACGGAAAGATTGACTGGGAGAACAAGGAACCGCATGGAGGCGAGGATACGTGGAGAGCCAAACTATTGGAGGTGGTGACAAGCAACTTTTTAACGCAGCATGTCGGAGAACCCACAAGGATGAGAGGCAATGACGAACCAGCGAGACTCGACCTAGTCTTCACTCTGAACGACTCCGACATAAGAGAAATCGGTTTTGAGGACCCAGTAGGAATGAGCGACCACAGTGTACTGGTGTTTGAGTACTTGATTGAAGAAGGGTTATTGAACTCGAGGAGGGATACCGAAACCAAAAGGTTAGCATACCGAAAGGGAAACTATGAGGGGATAAGAAAATTCCTAACAGATATAGCATGGGAAACAGAGCTCAGGGGAAAGACGGCCCAAGATATGATGGATTACATCACGCAGAAGTGCAAGGACGCAGCAAACAAGTTTGTCCCAGTCCAAAAGGAAAACAGAGAAATGAAGATGAGAAACCCATGGTTTAATCAAAGATGTAGGCTAGCTAAGCAGCAAAGTAAAAGGGCATGGAGAAACTATAGGAATAACAGGACACTGGAGAGCAGAGAAAGATACCAGAATGCCAGGAATGAATATGTCAGGATGAGAAGAGAGGCAGAAAGACAATACGAAAATGACATCGCAAGCAAGGCAAAGACTCAGCCTAAATTGTTGCATAGCCACATTAGGAGAAAAACAACAGTAAAGGAACAGGTTATGAGATTAAGGATAGGGGCGGAAGGATTCACTACAAATGACAAGGAAGTGTGTGAGGAATTGAATAAGAAATTCCAGGAGGTCTTCACCTTAGAACAAGGAGAAATTCCAGAGGTAAGTGAGGGAATAGCTAACCAGGAACCACTGGAAGAGTTTGAGATTACCAGTGGGGAAGTAAGGAAGTGTTTACTAGAGTTGGACGTGACGAAGGCTATAGGCCCAGATGGAATCTCCCCTTGGGTTCTAAAGGAAGGAGCAAGAGAACTGAGCCTACCACTCTCCATAGTGTATAACAAATCACTGGCAACAGGGGAACTGCCAGATACTTGGAAAGCAGCTAACGTAGTCCCGATATACAAGAAAGGGGATAGACAGGAGGCACTGAACTACAGGCCAGTGTCCCTAACCTGCATACCATGCAAGCTGATGGAGAAGATTGTGCGAAAAAAACTAGTGGAGCATCTGGAGCGAAGGAACTTTGTAACACAGCATCAACATGGGTTCAGGGATGGCAGGTCCTGCCTCACAGGGTTACTTGAATTCTACGACCAGGCAACAAAAATAAGGCAAGAAAGAGAAGGGTGGGCAGACTGCATATTTTTGGATTGTCAGAAAGCCTTTGATACAGTGCCACACAAGAGGCTAGTGCGAAAGTTGGAGATGCAGGCTGGAGTGAGAGGGAAGGTACTCCGGTGGATAGAGGAATACCTAAGCAACAGGAGACAACGAGTCTGTGTGAGGGGTGAGGTCTCAGATTGGCGAGACGTCACAAGTGGAGTCCCGCAGGGGTCAGTCCTTGGACCTATACTGTTTCTGGTATATGTAAATGATCTCCCAGAGGGTATAGATTCGTTCCTCTCAATGTTTGCCGACGATGCAAAAATTATGAGGAGGATTGAAACAGAGGATGATAGTAGGAGGCTACAAGATGACCTGGATAGACTGAGTGAATGGTCCAACAAATGGCTGTTGAAGTTCAACCCGAGTAAATGCAAAGTAATGAAACTGGGCAGTGGAAACAGGAGGCCAGGCACAGGATACAGAATAGGAGATGAAGTACTTAATGAAACAGACAGAGAGAAAGATCTAGGAGTTGATATCACACCAAACCTGTCTCCTGAAGCCCACATAAAGAGAATAACGTCTGCGGCATATGCGAGGCTGGCTAACATCAGAACGGCGTTCAGGAACCTGTGTAAGGAATCATTCAGAATCTTGTACACCACATATGTAAGACCAATCCTGGAGTATGCGGCCCCAGCATGGAGCCCGTACCTTGTCAAGCACAAGACTAAGCTGGAAAAAGTCCAAAGGTATGCTACTAGACTAGTCCCAGAACTAAGAGGCATGAGTTATGAGGAAAGGCTGCGGGAAATGCACCTCACGACACTGGAAGACAGAAGAGTAAGGGGGGACATGATCACAACCTACAAAATCCTCAGGGGAATCGACCGGGTAAACAAGGATGAACTTTTCAACACTGGTGGGACGCGAACAAGGGGACACAGGTGGAAGCTGAGTACCCAAATGAGCCACAGAGACGTTAGAAAGAACTTTTTCAGTGTCAGAGTAGTTAGCAAATGGAATGCATTAGGAAGTGATGTGGTGGAGGCTGACTCCATTCACAGTTTCAAATGTAGATATGATAGAGCCCAATAGGCTCAGGAATCTGTACACCAGTTGATTGACGGTTGAGAGGCGGGACCAAAGAGCCAGAGCTCAACCCCCGCAAGCACAATTAGGTGAGTACAATTAGGTGAGTACACACACACACACACACACACACACACACACACACACACACACACACACACACACACACTTCCCTTCTAATTCCAAATATATATTTGACAAAGCCCAGAGAGGGTTGCAAGCCATCACACAAGATAATGGTGGGCCCAGGAGCTCGATCGTGCAAACACAGATGTTGGACTATACACGCGCACACGAGTAATTTCCTGCCAAGAGATCTATTTCTAAAATTATATTATTTCCGGACGCGTGGGGGCTGTCTGAGACAAAGCTCAGAAAATCTGTTGGTTGGGGCCATTCCTTCAGCGTCCTCACGCCCTCCAACAACCTTATACACTTCCACTTATGCTTACCTTACACTTCATTCACGGATGCCCAGTACTTTGACATACCGGAATAAGTACTCATGTCACGCCTATTATACAGTCAAGGAGCACCTGTGCTGCCATTTTGAACTTCTTCCAGACAAAGAATTGGAACAATTGAATCCAACAGCTGACAAATACACTAAGGCTCCCGAGAAGACTCGTCCTACGTCTTTCAGTTTACCATTGTTAACCTCTGCAGCACATGACCCGAGTGCCAGGGGACTCCTGCGTCCCTCTGCCTCCTTCAACTCACCATAAATAACAAAGACACGTGTAGACCAACTGGCAAGACTTGTCTGCTTCTACGAGTTGCCATTCTGGTCCTTCGGGAATACAAGATATAAGTGCCACATTACCGTACGCTGTACTCACCTAATGTTTACATCCTTGAGGACTTCTACACTTGTTATGGGTCCACGTAAGTCATATATTTAATGGCTGACTTATCACGTGTGTATTGTAGGCGGGATACCAGATGTGTGATGCTGGTAACAATAACAACTCTCACGGATCACACCGTTGACGCACAAGTTCTTGTGACTGTCCTCTGGTTCCTGCTCCTCGGGTCCCTCCACTCCAAGTATCTTGTAATTTTGCTCCTCAAGGCACCACAAGCAGCAATTACCGACTAATATGGGTGACGTAGTTAAAAATGTTTTATGAATCCACAACTGTGTTTCCTTTCAGAGTCAAGGGCAGACAGGTGGCGGGGTTACCAACTCGTGGAATAAGCTAGTGCAAGAGACCTGTTGGAGCTGCCCCCTCCCCACCTCCGTCCCTGCTGCTCGCTCACCACACACCCTACCACCAGTGTTACTGGCCCACCTCTACACTAGGTCGCTGAATGGATTCCTGCCGGAAATTCCTGTTGGTGTGACGCGCGTTGAGAGCCCTATGAAGCACCCGGATCTCCTTGAATGAAGTTTACACACACACACACACTCACACTGTTGCTGGTGTCGCGCAGCGTATCCCGGGTCGTGCGCCCCACACTGGGAAACACCGCCTCAACACCACTATTTTTTCGTATCGCTATCCACTACCACAGGTAATCATTACGAGACATGACACTCGCGTCACTTTACTAACTACCGTTTTCTCCTCACTAGAAGCACGAAATAATTTCACTCGTCTATTCAAGCATTTAATTAATTTGGATTACAACACAACCGGATTCAATCTCACTATTGTCACCGTTATTACTTTTGGTCACTAGTTCTTAGCGCGAGTACAGTAGCTGGCCAGAGTGACGAGTAACAGATCAGTGTTTACCTGCGTGCGAAACCCGTTCGTTTCTTGTGAGCAGGTAAGACGAGAGGCCACACACTAGTACACTACCACCCGCCGCCGCGGCCGCCGTCTCACTGACTCACTTAACGTTGTGTGAGCCAGGGTCAGATGTGGGAGGGGAGGGGTGATGGCCTTGGGGGTGGGGTGATGGCCTGGGGGGCGTGGGGTGATGGCCTGGGGGGCGCGGGGTGCTGGCCTGGGGGGCGGGGTGATGGCCAGACGTAGGAAGGGGGAGGGAGGAGGGAGAGAGAAAGGGGGATTGGGAGGAGAATCAGTGGAAAGTTGATAGAGCAATAAACAGAAAGTCGCAATAATGAACTGAAAATTAGACACCTAATTCAGACACGAAAAGAAGAGCAAGTAACGAGGCTCAACCACGAGGAGGTACGAGAGAGACAAAAACAGAGATAACAAGTTTTCAATCAGAGACTGATAAGGAGTGTTTGTGATAACTGATAACCATAATCTTTTGGCTATGGTGTACGACGGAGAGTTAACAGTCCCCTAAACTGAGTTATCAGTTTTATACTATGTTAACTCTCAATGGCTCACCTGTAGTTAACTCAACTGCTGTCATGGAATAAAAAAAATGTATTTTAGATAATTGACCCTTTTATCGTCACCCCCATAAACCAAATTACAACTTAGCGCAGAAGACTTGGATCAATCGTGCGAGTATTACAGGTGTGGGGGAGAGTATTAAAAGTGTAGGGAAGAATATTACAGGTGTGGGGCGAGTATTGCAGGTGTGAAGGCGAGTATTACAGGTGTGGGAGCGAGTATTACAGGTGTGGGAGCGAGTATTACAGGTGTGGGGACGAGTATTATAGGTGTGGGGGGCGAGTATTACAGGTGTGGGGGAGATTATTACAGGCGTGGGGAAGAATATTACAAGTGTGGGGGCGAGTATTGCAGGTGTGGGAACGAGTATTACAAGTGTGGGAACGAGTATTAAAGGGAGAGTATTACAGGTGTGGGGAAGAATATTACAGATGTGGGGAAGAATATTACAGGTGTGGGGGCGAGTATTGCAGGTGTGGGAACGAGTATTACAGGTGTGGAACAAAACCTCGATACCTACTGTACGAAATTCGTGTTCCATTCTTATCCCATAACCAATTAAAAAAAAAGCTGCATAACAGTCCCCCCCCCCTTAAACAGCACCCCCCCCCCTTAAACAGCACCCCCCCCCCCTTAAACAGCACCCCACCACCCCCCCCCCCCTTCCCCCACAAGACTCACAATAACACCTACACACTATACTGTTGAAATAAAAGCAAAATTCATAGCTTTAAAGCCACGGACGAAATCCAAAATATGAATCTGGTGGATTTTTTTTCAGACAAGAACGCTGCAAGTAAGTTGAGTTTGAGAGAACGAGGCGGTAATCAGGTTGTGGCGTGGCCCGCCTCTCTCTCTCTCTCTCTCTTCCTGTACACCTGCCTTTTCCCCCCTCCGGTATTCTGGAGTAGTTCCCCCCCCCCCCTTGTGGGGGGCTCCTGGAGTGACCTGACCTGACCTGACCTGCTGGCTGGGCCTCACAACCCGTCTAGTGCGTAGTAGTCTGGGTGTAAACACGAGGTTCGAGAGAGGGGGAGGGGTGAAGTGAGGGAGAGACGAAGGAAGTTAGGATGGGTGGATGAGAGAGAAAGGAAGGAAGGAAGGACATACCTCGCGCACGCACGCACGCACGCACGCACGCACGCACACACACACACACACACACACACACACACACACACACACACACACACACACACACACACACACGCACGCACGCACGTCCAAACTCGTTTTCGTTTTTCAAAAATAATTTCCTAATAGCGACATTCATTACTGGTTAATGGCATTAGTGACCCCACAAAGCAGGCCCCATGACCCCCACCCGACCCCAGGACGTGCGGAGGGCTGGTGGCTGCCGCCTTGGGCAGGTGTGTAGCACAGGCTCTACGCTGACAGGGGGGGGGGGGTGTGAAGGGGACCGCTTTGCTACCTGTCGCGCCTGTAGGTCACACCGGAAACCCTCTCTACGTTATCTCTCGCCCCCCCTCTCCTCCCCTACCCCCACCACGCCCCCCTGTGTGTACTCACCCAGTTGTGCTTGCGGGGGTTGAGCTCTGGCTCTTTGGTCTCGCCTCTCAACTGTCAATCAACTGGTGAACCAATTCCTGAGCCTGCTGGGCTCAGGAATTCTACATCTGACGATGATTTCCGGTACCCGCGGGGAAGAAAGAAACGCACGAACGATGTTAAGTGGTGCGAAAGTTTGTGATCCAATTCAAGCCTCACTTGGTGCAGGCGTCACCAGCACCACCGCCACACTCCCCCTTGCCTAGTGACCTCCCACAACCCTCCTGTGCCAGGTAAGTCCACTATGGGCTCACCATAGCCCGTGCTACTCGCCCCGCTCCTGTGCCAGGTAAGTTACGGGCTCACCATAGCCCGTGCTACTCGCCCCGCTCCTGTGCCAGGTAAGTTACGGGCTCACCATAGCCCGTGCTGCTTGGAACTTGTTCCGAGTAGCTGAATCTATAACAACAACAACAACCCACAACCCGGAAGGTTGTTTCAGTGTGCCAAATCTTCTATATAAATATTAGAAGACAGACTAAGTGCGTTGTTTCATCCTTCAGGGATAAGTCCCGTGGCTTCATTATGTCACAGAGCCTCATCTCCTCTGGTTTGACATGTTGAGTAGTCGAGCCGAGATTGAAAACATAACCTATAGAGAAGACGAATATTTGTTTATACCGCGTCAATGTCAACATTAAGGCGTTAGAGGAATTATTTCATCACCGTCATGACACATCGGCGCTTGTGAGGAGCACTGAGCAAGCTCACGCCTCAAGTTCCTATCAACTTAACCGGAGAATAAAGTTCAGAAACAAATAATTTGGCAAGATGAACACAACGTTCAAGGTTTGGAATTTACATTTAAGTTTCTTTTTCTTTTGTACCATAGTTTTTGTTGCTGTACACAGACATTTTACTACCATGGGAAACTGTACCATACCTCTCGATGTCACACCACAATATACCACTGTGTATTTTGAGCCCTATTGAAGTCAGATCGATACTCACTTAAGTTGTACTTGCGGGGGTGGAGTTTCCGCTCTTTGGTCCCGCCTCTCAACCGGCAATCAACTGGTGTACAGGCCTCCACCACTTCATTTCCTAGACCTAATGCATTAAATTTGTTAACTACTCTGGCACCCAATAACTGTTATATGAGCTGTGTTGGAGAGATTTTGATCCGCGATAGTCCCAGAATTTGTTGAGTTAGAGTGCGGAGGATGTAAAGATTGCTATAACTTCATGGTAAGATTACTTTAAATAAGTTCTACTTTTAATCGTCTTCGTCCTATTTTCGTGATGAAAATTGTGCCAATATCTGCCTTGCCACCCAAACAGTAATGCTTAAATTGCAACTTGATTCACTTTATACTGAAAACATGTTTGATTAAAACAGCTGTACACCTGTTTAATCCAGCCAGTATTGTAATGATTTGTATAAGTTACGAATAAAGTGATTGTGATTCTGATGACGACATTGTCTACGCGCTCTGCTGTTATTGTGACTTTTGTAAGTAATGTAGTGTACTTTTTTGTAAACTCTGCCAATTACATATGCACAACAATTTATGAATAAAGTTTTTTTCTCAATTTTATATGTATAGACTAAGAATTTATTTTTAGACTGGTGGGAGGGGTGGTACGTCTGGTATGTGTGTGTGGGAGGGGTGGCACGTCTGGTATGTGTGTGTGTGGGAGGGGTGGCATGTCTGGTATGTGTGTGTGGGAGGGGTGGTACGTCTGGTATGTGTGTGGGAAGGGTGGTACGTCTGGTACGTGTGTGTGGGAGGGGTGGTACGTCTGGTATGTGTGTGGGAGGGGTGGTACGTCTGGTATGTGTGTGGGAAGGGTGGTACGTGTGGTACGTGTGTGTGGGAGGGGTGGTACGTCTGGTATGTGTGTGGGAGGGGTGGTACGTCTGGTACGTGTGTGTGGGAGGGGTGGTACGTCTGGTACGTGTGTGTGGGAGGGGTGGTACGTCTGGTACGTGTGTGTGGGAGGGGTGGTACGTCTGGTGCGTGTGTGTGGGAGGGGTGGTACGTCTGGTGTGTGTGTGTGTGGGAGGGGTGGCACGTCTGGTGCGTGTGTGTGGGAGGGGTGGTACGTCTGGTACGTGTGTGTGGGAGGGGTGGTACGTCTGGTGCGTGTGTGTGGGAGGGGTGGCACGTCTGGTGCGTGTGTGTGGGAGGGGTGGTACGTCTGGTACGTGTGTGTGGGAGGGGTGGTACGTCTGGTACGTGTGTGTGGGAGGGGTGGCACGTCTGGTGCGTGTGTGTGGGAGGGGTGGCACGTGTGGGAGGGGTGGCACGTCTGGTATGTGTGTGTGGGAGGGGTGGCACGTCTGGTACGTGTGTGTGGGAGGGGTGGTACGTCTGGTGCGTGTGTGTGGGAGGGGTGGTACGTCTGGTACGTGTGTGTGGGAGGGGTGGCACGTCTGGCATGTGTGTGTGGGAGGGGTGGCACGTCTGGCATGTGTGTGTGGGAGGGGTGGCACGTCTGGTATGTGTGTGTGGGAGGGGTGGCACGTCTGGTATGTGTGTGTGGGAGGGGTGGCACGTCTGGCATGTGTGTGTGGGAGGGGTGGCACGTCTGGTGCATGTGTGTGGGAGGGGTGGTACGTCTGGTGTGTGTGTGTGGGAGGGGCGGCACGTCTGGTGTGTGTGTGTGTGGGAGGGGCGGCACGTCTGGTGTGTGTGTGTGGGAGGGGTGGTACGTCTGGTGCGTGTGTGTGTGGGAGGGGTGGTACGTCTGGTGTGTGTGTGTGGGAGGGGTGGCACGTCTGGTGCGTGTGTGTGGGAGGGGTGGTACGTCTGGTGTGTGTGTGTGGGAGGGGCGGCACGTCTGGTGTGTGTGTGTGTGGGAGGGGCGGCACGTCTGGTGTGTGTGTGTGGGAGGGGCGGCACGTCTGGTGCGTGTGTGTGGGAGGGGTGGTACGTCTGGTGCGTGTGTGGGAGGGGCGGCACGTCTGGTGCGTGCATGTGCGTGCCGGAATGTGTGCTGGCGTCACCCAGTCGGGTATGCACGAGGCGTTGACCAATACGTATACAAACGTGATTTGGAAGTTTGCCAGAGTGTTACGTGTGTATGCCCGAGTGTATACGAATATGCCTGAGTGTATAAGCACGTCAGGGTGCGCGCGTGCGTATGTATAGGTGAATGGACTACTATAAGTTAATGTATGGATATGTAGATGACCGCACAATACAAAAAACAGTTGTGTGTGTCACGGTACTCTTATGAAGAGTCGATATAAGTACAATTTTAGGAACGTGAGAATTCAAGAAACTGCAGGAGGCCCATACGAGGCAGCTCCTATTTATATCCACCCAAACTCATTCAAGCGCCTAGCCTAGCCTAGCCTACCCTACCCTAGCATAACCTACCATAGCATAACCTAACCTAACCTAACCTAGGCTTGCAACAATCAAGGGACCCCGCGTCTCTGTTACCCGGTAATCTGTGCCACACATCAACAGCCCAGTTTCCCAGACCAGTGTATTTCCCCACTCTGGACTTACCCTATTTATATCCAGGCGGGACGATGCCGTATATAAGGTAAGTGTTATTAAAGCCACAGCACGGAATACGTTTGTTAAAAAGCTGCTTATAAACCCACACCTCACAACACACCCCAACCCACACCTCACACCCCAACCCACACCTCACAACCCAACCCACACCTCACAACCCAAATCCACACCTCACAACCCACACCTCACAACCCAACCCACACCTCACATCTGAACCCACACCTCACAACCCAACCCAACCCACACCTCACAACCCAACCCACACCTCACAACCCAACCCAACCCACACCTCACAACCCAACCCACACCTCACAACCCAACCCAACCCACACCTCACAACCCAACCCACACCTCACAACCCAACCCAAAGCAAAACAATAGAATTTAAATTGCCTGAGAGACTTCAACGCATGCATAGAAAATGAGAAGAGTGCTCTCGTCACTGGCACACGCAGCACACCAGGTAAGTTACTTCAACAGAGAAAACAAACACAAAAGCTACATTTGTCTCGGGGGGAAAAAATATAGCAATTTAAATTGGTGGGAAAATATTACTATCGACCTGTAGACGAGTGGAAAATGATGTCAGTGAAGGTAACTGAAGGACTTCTCACCAAATGCGAAGATTATTACAATTTAAATGAATTTATAGCAGTCAACATTTAGAACTATACAGCTAATGTTTCGGACAGGAAAATCAGTACACATTCCAAGAAAATAAGGAAAAGCAGCTGTATAACTGAAACAAGTTCATAAAATTAGTTCATAAATCAGAAAATCCCTACACAGGATACAAGCCAAGCAAGCATAAACAAGCCTCAAATATAACCAGCAAACTCTCTCTCTCTCACACTACACGACACAACCAAGCAATAATAAAACAGAGAACTGAAGGTGGTGCCATAGTATGTGGTCAATCGCGTTTCCCTGGGGTCTAGGGCGAGTGCCTAGAGCGAGTGCCTTGAGCGAGTACCTTGAGCGAGTACTTAGGGAATGAACGTAGAGCTCCCTAGTCAATCTTTACCGAACCTGGATAAAAACTCTGCCTATGAACAAACTCTTGTGTTGTTTCTAAACTCATGAAACTAAAGATTTCTTCCATTTTTCGTAACAAACATACGTCGAAACTCCAACAAAATCAGTAATGAGATTGGAGAGAATATAGAATTTAAGGAAAATTTGTACCCAAAACAGATAAAGATGAGCTGGGTGTTGTTACAGAGTTCAGCCTGTATTCCCTTATTCCCACATATAAGAGTGATATTTCTTTATCTGTACATATCTAGAAGAAGCTTTAGTTGATTTGTGACACTTGAAAGGAAGCAAAGTGCTGCAGTTAAGGCGCCCCTGTAGAGGGAGGCGGGAAATCTGACTCACTCGCTACTAAGGGTCTTGCTGAGCGGGGGTGCGTTCTGGAGAGGTATTGGCCTCCAGAGAGTGTAAATTCTATCAGCTACCGTGTGCTAACGAAGAGAGAGGCCTGTCGACTCCCGAGTGAGTATGAGGTAGAGCTGGATGGTGTGAAAACAGCACCTAAGGCTCGGTGACGACAGCGCTCCTGGGTAACTTCGTGAGGCGGCGCTGGGGAGGTTGTGGCTCGACCCGCGGGCCTTGCTCGATGGTGGAGCTGTGTGGAGCAGCTCGTATTTCGAAGCAGTCCTGATCCGGTGAAGTTCAACAATCGCTTACATGGGAGAAGAATTAAAGCAACGAAGCTTCGTGTGAGGCGTTGGACCAGTACGTGGAAGTGTATTAGTCTGGATAGGCCAGGCGACATCAGTTTCCACCTAACATCTAGTGAGGAACACTTCGTGGAGTATGCGGTGCCAAGGGAGGAGTAACAGTCGGCGCCAAGTGAGAAGTTACAAGAAGACGTCTCTACGTCCTGCTTGATACCTGCTTGATGGGGTTCTGGGAGTTCTTTTATTCCCCAAGCCTGGCCCGAGGCCAGGCTTGACTTGTGAGAGTTTGGTCCACCAGGCAACAGGGCCAGGCTTGACTTGAGAGAGTTTGGTCCACCAGGCTGTTGCTTGGAGCGGCCCGCAGGGCCCACATACCCACCACAGCCCGGTTGGTCAGGAACTCCTTGAAAACTATCTAGTTTTTTCTTGAAGATGCCAACCCGTTCTCGCAAATTCGTAAAGTCAATATTGACTTATTAACTACGTGCATAGGTGATATACTAAACATAATAGATACCCCTAAAAAGATTCATAGAAAACACCGACCTTACCTAACCTTGTTAGTATCTTAAGATAAGCATCTTATTGCTTCGTAATTACAATTATTACTTAACCTAAACCTATTATAGGTTAGGTAATAATTGTAATTACGAAGCAATAGGATGCTTATCTTAAGATACTAACAAGGTTAGGTAAGGTCGGTGTTTTCTATGAATCGTTTTAAGGGTATCTATTATGTTAAGTATGTCACCTATGCACATATTTAATAAGTCAATATTGACTTATTAAATTTGCGAGAACGGGTTGAAGATGCCCACAGTTGTTCCCGCAATATTTCTTATGCTCGTTAGAAGGATGTTGAACAACCGCGGACCTCTGATGTTTACACAGTGTTCTCTAATTGTGCCTATGGCACCTCTGCTCTTCACTGGTTCTATTCTGCATTTTCATCCATATCGTTCACTCCGGTATGTTGATATTTTACTGTGTAGGTTTGGGACCTGGCCCTCCAGTATTTTCCACGTGTATATTATTTGATATCTCTCTCGTCTTCTTTCTAGCAAGAACATTTGGAGCGCTTTGAGATGATCACAATAATTTAGGTGCTTTATCGCGTCTATGCGTGCCGTATATGTTCTCTGTATTCCCTCTATTTCAGCAATCTCTCCTGCTCTGAAGGGGGAAGTGAGTACTGAGCAGTACTCAAGACAGGACAACACAAGTGATTTGAAGAGTACAACCATTGTGATGGGATCCCTGGATTTCAAAGCTCTCGTAATCCATCCTATCATTTTTCTGGCTGACACAATATTTGCTTGGTTATGCTCCTTAAACGTTAGGTCGTCAGACATCATTATTCCCAAATCCTTTACATGTTGCTTTCCTACTATGGGCAAATTTGATTGTGTTTTGTACCCTGCATTATGTTTAAGGTTCTCATTTTTACCGTACCTGAGTACCTAGAATTTATCACTGTTAAACATCATGTTATTTTCTGCTGCCCAGTGGAAAACTTTATTAATATCTGCTTGTAATTTTTCAATGTCTTCATCAGAGGTACAGCAGAGTAGCAGAGGCAATGTCTTCAGCAGCAGATGACATTTTGGTGTCATCTGCAAAGGATGATACAAAGCTGTGTCTTGTATTTGAGTCTGTATCTGATATGAGAATAAGGAAAAGCAGTGGTGCAAGGACTGTACCCTGATGTACAGAGCTTTTAACTGCGCCGTGGACCGGTGAAGAGCTACGTTGCGCGCCTAATATATACAAGTGTACAATCTATAAGTTAAATTGCTCTCCCATTACCCCCTTGTGTTAGGAAAGGTGTTATATACAAGTAAGGCGATAATCGGAAACTAGGTTAGTGTCATCGGACATAAAGTATTATTAAATATTGTGTACTAGTGATTATGTTTTCATGTATTGATTAAGTAGTGATTTAAAGGCTACATATATTGAAGAGGCGTTATAATATACCTGCACATTTATATTCACATGATATAAGTTTTGGTTAAGAGATTGCCTCATAACTGTCGTTTTGGAAACAGTGAAGTGTTGCCAGATATTGTGATTAATTTCAAGGGAAGGTAAGGGAATCATCAAGAGAGAAAACCAAGACATCTCAGCTATATAGCGCTTGGAAGGAGTCAGAATAAGGATTTGGGATGGGACGGGGGGAAGGAATGGTGCCCAACCACTTGGACGGTCGGGGATTGAACACCGACCTGCATGAAGCGAGACCGTCGCTCTACCGTCCAGCCCAAGTGGTTGGGCAATTTTAAGTGTTGCCATCGGACTGATTAAGAGAGACTTTTACAGACCAGTATAGTGTAGCCTATTGTGTGTAAACAAATTATATTTTACTACTGTATTTCCTTCCTCCTGTTCATTTCTGTTATGTGTTGTCGTGAGGTTTACTGCACACCTCACTACTGCTGAGGCAGCACTAGACTGGGAGAGGTCACATCCCAATGTGTTGGAAGTATTACTTCAACCCTGAGGAAGGTGAGTCAAGTTGGCGACCTTGTGAATAACCTTATGGACGGGCAACTTGACCTGGGTAAACCACGAGTTTCCGTGTCCACGGACACACCCCCCAGCAAGGAAACTAAGGCGTGGCCCAGTTACCTCACTCACTGCAGGGTGCAAGGCTGGGTTCGGTGGAAACCCTGCTCCACAGTTCGACTGAGGTGCTCCCCAGAGGTGAACAGTGGCACCTGGGGAGTGAACAGTGGGGGAGTAGAAGAACTCCCAGAACCCCATCAAGCATGTACCTATGGAGGGGAGTAGAGGCCCCATCAGAGAGATGTAGAGCGGAGGCTGCTGCGGCACTCCAGGGTGAACACCGTCGAACGCTCTAGAGGGACACCGTCTCTTCTTAAGGCAGAGTACGCAGGATTGAAGACTGGCGATTCTGTAGGAATACCTAGTTGGGTGTCAAGACCCACCACAGTGTTCAAGGCCCGAATTGTTTATATTCGCAGGACACTAATGTAGACCGCATACTACTGTGAAAATAACTGTTGACCATCTCGGTAGTCCAGAGTATAGTAGCACCGACGTGAATCTGTGGAGCCACATAAGTGAGGAAAGTTGTCGGCCCGTTGCAGGTGAGGTGCGGGTGTTCCAGAGGATCCAGATCGAGTCATGTTGCCACCAAGCCTTCCCACGCCCAACCCCTGACCTTGTATCCCACCCCCAGTCCAGGCCGATGACCCGCGTCCCACTACCCCAGCCCCCTCCTCTACCCTGCCCTCATCACTCACCACCACACCTACCTCCATTGTCCCACCACTTGTACCTTACCTATCGCACCACACTACCCTCCACTATCCAACCATACTAACTGCCACTATCCCACCAAACTAACCTCTTCTATTCCATCACTCTACACTCCACCTTCCCACCACAGTAACCTACACTATTCCATCACACTGACCTCCACTATCATACCCCCACATTCACCAACAATCACTGCCACACCTCTCTACAAGGTGAAACACAATCAATTACCACAAAGGTCGCTCCACACCTTCCTCGGCCACCACCACACTTGACTGTTTCCACAACAAGAATTATCATGTTGTAACACAGTAAATCAACAGGTATATTAATTATCTGCTCTCTCTCTCTCTCTCTCTCTCTCTCTCTCTCTCTCTCTCTCTCCCTCTCTCTCTCTCTCTCTCTCTCTCTCTCTCTCTCTCTCTCTCTCTCTCTCTCTCTCTCTCTCTCTCTCTCTCTCTCTCTCTCTCTCTCTCTCTCTCTCTCTCCTCTCTCTCTCTCTCTCTCTTTCTCTTTCTCTTTCTCTTTCTCTTTCTCTCCCTCTCCCTCTCCCTCTCTCTCTCTCACAACTCAGGCGTCTGTCACACTTTAACAAGAATTTTCATTGGCAATTATTCTTACACAAAGGAGACTTGGGATGTTCAACGACGAGTGGATACTCTGGGAGTAAAATCTGGTTCTGCAGTAATTACGAACACCCAGGTGCTGAGGCTGGCAGGCAAGGCCACTTATAACTTGTATATAACTACACCGTAACTTATACACACCTTCGTACTAGCAGAGAATAAATCGGTGATAAATGCAGCTTCTAAATCTAAGTTTTTGAGTATACAGTATACAACTCTTGATATTACATATTATTATCACTTTCTCGTATGTAAATAATTTATTGTACAACTGTGTAAACTAACCCAACTATAAAAGTACAAACTTTACCGTATGAATGAAACATTAAAATTTTTATTGTCACAATAACGTGGAGATTAAATGCCAATTCACACATATGGAAATAAGACATTGACGATGTTTCAGTCTGTCCTGGACCCTTTTAGGCCGCGTATTGACTTAATAAGGACACACGGAAACGTCAACACAAATTTACTTCAATGCGTAGACAGGATGAACAACCCAGCGGATTTTCTTCCTATTGGGGAGTATTGTACATTCTGCTATGGCGGTGTGTCCACTCACAAGATGAGTGGCGCTGCCCAATAAACTCGCCCCTCGGGGCAAAATTTAAATTTAAAATTAGGTTATTTATTGTAAACAAATATCAAGGTAAAACGCTGGCAGTATGACTGCGACACTACGTTATGCTGAAAAAATACTTCTTAGCTTCAAAGATAGAAAACAGGAAGTTTAATCGTTACTTCAGAGAGAGAGGGAGGGGGGCAAGGGGGTCAGTACCTGGTGTCCTTCTGAAGGATGGTGGCGAGGGAGAGGGCGTTCATCCACTGGGCCATCTGGTCCTTGGTCTCGGCGGCGAAGTAGTAGGTGCGCATGTTCTGGTGCTCGGCCTTGAAGGCATGCTTGCGGTACACCCGGTCTTCAGAGTCCACCGGGCTGATCTTGAACGACGGCAGCGGAAGGGACCCCAGCACCTTCTCCTCATCCGGACCTACGAGTATATAAACTCTTAAATATTTATTTTTTAAAGCCCCGGTGTAAAAAGAGAAGATATCAAAACTTTGCAGGTAAGGATGAAATATTGCTTTAAAACAGATATGGCTTCTTAATGTGGGCGAGTGAAGGCCTATTGGAGTCGTTGAGGCGCAACCCCCCCTTCCCCCCCCCCCACGTCAGGGGGGGCTGGTTCTGGGTCGAAATAGTAGTTTTCGGGGAATCAAATATATATATATATATATATATATATATATATATATATATATATATATATATATATATATATATATATATATATATATATATATATATATCAAACAAATCTAGCCAGCCTGGCCACCTCCCCAACACCCTCCCTCCTGGAGGAGGATCACTAATACCACACAACCTGACGAGGCAGTTGAATAACCAGTTGAGGGAACCACCAGCCTGGGTGACTCACAGCGTGACCTCACCAGGACCCATCCAGTCCTCACTCAACTTGCCGACACTGGTTAACGCTATGACAAAAGTTAATTGCGAATAAAATGTGAAGTACCATAAGCACTCCCTGATGTGCTATCTTACATTTTCAGATATGATATATATATATATATATATATATATATATATATATATATATATATATATATATATATATATATATTGTGCCTAAAAACCAGAAACCGCACTACTTGGCCTAGCATGCAAGATCCGATTTGCCTAACAGGCCGAATTATTTTCAAATATACCTTTCCAGATTGGTTCTTTTCTAACAATGGTAATCTATTACAATAGGGACATGAATTACTGAGTTATATTATGTTAGGATAGGTTAGGTTAGGTTATGATAGGCTGGATCAAACTTCTCAAGAGAAGAACAAGAAGATGATGAATACAAGACCAACATTCACTTACTTTCCGGACAAAAGAACTCAGGAATGTCAAGCTAAGAGGCGGGGGGGGGGGGGGGAAGGAAAGAACAGTGACTTGCAAGTTGGGCTCCCTCCCTCGGGGAAGGAAGTCTAGAGGAAGAAAGTTCACCAATCTTCTTCCCATCTCCATACGTCTCTCAAGATTCTTTCTCAAGTGATCAATATAATCAGTGGATGTTGTTACCAATGTGATACCACTGACTTCGACTCTCATGAAACTGTCAATCAAGTTTCTCATAGAGAATATTTAGTTCGAGGCATTTAAACATAACAAGCTTAAATTCGCACTAATGATGTGCTAATAATGTTTTTTTTTTATAGAGGGAAAACCAGTAGGCCTAAGATACCTTAGTTTACATATATTTATGGTTTGATGAGTATACGCTAATTAACAATATTTTTACACGCATTTATGTTTGATCTAAGTTAGAAGAAGTTACTCTTATCCCCCCGTTCCATCCCAAATCCTTATCCTGATCCCTTCCCAGTGCTATATATAGCAGTAAGGGCTTGGCGCTGTCTGACGGGAAACATCTCCCGTCACGCAGGGTGCAGTCGCACCTCCACAGATCTCCAGTATCAGCTAATGATACTGGTAATGGCTCAAAAGGGCCACCACTTACGGGCTATTCATGCCCGTGCCACCTTTTGGGTGGCTTAATCTTCATCAATCAATGGCGCTGTCTCCTGATAGTTCTCTTTCCCTAATCTGTCCTGTTCGGCTTGTCCTGTGTGCACCATCAGGATCCTGTATGAATGATAACTGTTGATCAGACAGGCTGCTGGTTAAAGGCGCTGATGGTTAGATAGGTTGATTGGTTAGACAATCTGATGGCTAGACGGGTTGACTCGCTAGACAAGTTGACTGGATAGACAGACTCACAGTTAGACAACCTGCTTGAGAAAGTATCATATTGATTAGTTAGATAAGCTGACTAGTTTGAGTGGTTAAATACGCTAACTTGCTTGCTGGCTTGAAAGTTTGACTTGTTTCAAATGCTACTTTGAGGCTTTAACTATTTAGTTTAAACAAGCCATACCGGGGAATTTTATCACGAAAACTTAACATTTCATTATTCCGGTTACAGCAGGATACCTGATCAACCAGGCTGTGACTCATACGTCAGGCTGCGAGCAGCCGCGTCTAACAGCCTAGTTGATCAGTCCAGCAACCAGGAGGCCTGGTCGACGACCGGGCCGCGGGGACACTAAGCCCCGGAAGCACCTCAAGGTAGCCTCAAGGTAGGATAACCAAACTACAAAAACTACAGATCGGGCTACAGCGATGGCTACATAAGTGTAGTACATACACTTCCAAAAATACCTTACATTCTGTACGCTTGACTCCCAGCGTACAAACTTAGATGCCTCAGGATTATAATTCATATCACAGACTAAGATTCATTTCTGAACATCAATTGACCTTTGTAATTTAAAATATTGAATCATGAATCAATAATAAAAATATTGAGTCATGAGGTTGTATTATCATAATGCGTCACCTAGGCTTACAGAAATTATATAACCTAACCGTAAAAATGGAAATATTTCAAAGTGCCGCTATATAACCGCCATCACTGCCTCGCCTACAAGGACGCGCGCGCCATCTAGCGTTTAAAATCCGAAGGTACACAAATATTATACATCAGTATACAACGACTAGAGATGAATATATCTACATTGCATTATTCGTATAGTAATTTACGAGTATTGACAGGTGTCATATGCATCATTTGTGATGTTTATATATGTATAATGAACAGGTGATTAATGTAAACAAGGGCTCCATGTATGTATCGTGAACAGGATCAATTAATAGTTGAACCTTGCCATAATATATAGGCGTTTATGTATGTAGGGTGAACACAGGTGTAGCGTGAACACAGGTGTAGGGAGAACACATGTGTAGCGTGAATACATGTGTAGCGTGAAAACTGGTGTAGCGTGAACACAGGTGTAGCATGAACACAAGTGTAGGGAGAACACATATGTAGCGTGAACACAGGTGTAGGGAGAACACGTGTAGAGTGAATACATGTGTAGCGTGAAAACTGGTGTAGCGTGAACACAGGTGTAGGGAGAAGACAGGTGTAGCGTGAACACAAGTGTAGGGAGAACACATGTGTAGCTTGAACACATGTGCAGCGTGAACACAGGTGTAGGGAGAACACAGGTGTAGCGTGAACACAAGTGTAGGGAGAACACATGTGTAGCGTGAACACATGTGCAGCGTGAACACAGGTGTAGGGTGAACACAGGTGTAGCGTGAACACAGGTGCAGGATGAACACAGGTGTAGGGAGAACACAGGTGTAGGGAGAACACGTGTAGCATGAACACAGATGTAGCGTGAACACAGGTGTAACGTGAACACAGGTGTAGCGTAAACACAGGTGTAACATAAAAACAGGTGTAATATGAACACCGGCGAGATGTAAATCGTAAACAAGATGTATGAATGTAAATTCAACGGAAGAGGAGGCTGGCGGCTCACCTGGGCTGCCCTTCCTAACCATGACGTGAGGAAGCTGGCGGATCAACACCTCGCCACCTCCTGCTCCTCCTCCTCTGGTAATTACACCATTTTCCTCGCAACACACTTCACCCAATCATCCGTGGATTTTCACCAGTTTTACGGGTAATTGTGAACTTCCTGTGTTACTAATCTAACAAAAAAACTACAATTATCTATTATTTACTTTAGTGAATCGAGGCCATGCGCAAGAAATCTTCCTGGCATTTTTTTTTTTTTTTTTTTTAATATATGTAATATCTTTCACAATTGGTATAGCACTGAGTAACCACGCGGCATGACTGGTCTACGTGACCCCGTGGAATCAACAACACCCACATCTACGACAAGTCTACGACAGACTAACTACTACAACCAGCAAGTGCTGCTGACGGAGTCTACGAGAGACGCGCACACACACCCACAGGCCGCCTTCCACTGACCTGATGCCTGAGATGCTACCTACCCCCCATCAACGTGCTCCGTCGCTGCCCCACCACCAACACCCCCACTGACACACACAACACACACCTCTCTCTCTCTCACTCATACCCATCCCCCTCACTCCTCACTTCTTACCTCTATCCCCAGCTTGTGTAACAAGATCTAGCACCTGACGAACTTCAGGAACACCTATGTGTTGGTGTGAGCCAGAGCAGTTAAGGGAAACAAATAAGGGACCTGGGTGGTGGGGGTGGGCAAAGTATGTCACCGGGTGGGTCAGTGAGGGTGGCTTACACCACCTCACATCTGACCCCACTCACCGGGGGGGGGGGGGGTTTACCTTTACACACCTGCCACCACAGCTCGCGAATGTTTATCTGGCAACCAAGAAGTTTAGCCTCATCTCGTGTGATGAACTTAGATAACTGAAGCATCAACATGGCGAGGCGTCGAGGCTCTGAAAGCAGGTCAGCATCCCGTGGGTCTGGCAGCATCTGCTTCTGAAGAACCGTTACACCAAATGTGTGTCGTTACAAGCAGACGGAGACTCGTCCCAATACTCTCCAGGAGTGGGAAGAAAACACACAAAATATCGTTAAAGGCTTCTAAAGTGCTGAGAATTTGTATAAGCGATGCCAGAGTTCAAATTATATATCCAGTACTACATAATAAGTCTATGGAGGTTGTCCGCATATTCCAATGGTTCCAACCAGCAGCATGAGAAGCCCCGCCCCCTGCCCTCTGGCGGCGGAGCCTGGTACCTGAGCCAGGTAACCTTCCCTCCCCCAGCCCAGCACCTCCCACTCCCAGCAACCCCCGTCCCTTCCTCTATCACAAGGCTCCCAATTCCTCCCACGACGTCCTTCCTCATCCCACGATGTCCTTCCCCATCCTACGATGTCCTCCCCCATCCCACGATGTTGTTTCCCATCCCACGATATCACTCCCTTCCCCACTACGTTCCCTCCCATTCCCAGGATACCCCTTGCCTGCGGCATACCTCTGGAAGCCTCACTATGAACCATAACAGACGTCCACACACGTGGATCGCAATAAGAATTATTCTTTCCTGAATTACGCCCCGTGTACTACCATGTGAGACGTTACTTTAGAAAACTACACATAGAAAACTTAGGTAAGTGCACCTAAGTTCCTTTGACTGGGTCCAGTGAGGACACTGAAGCCCCGCCGCAGCTCAAGGGGCAGTGTTGAATTCTAATTGGGTTGGTGTTAGCATATTAATTTCCTTGTCAATCGAAGTTGAATTTAATTGCAAAAAAGTACAATACGTCTTAGAATATTCATATATTTATGCTTCATGGAAGACATACACACAAATATGTATATGCGTCTATGTATATGCGTCTATGTATATGCGCATCAAGTACATATAATGCATGTAATATATATATATATATATATATATATATATATATATATATATATATATATATATATATATATATATATATATATATATATATATATATATATATATATTTTACCAATATTTTTCAAGAATTTTGTAATCAATATTTAGTTCTGCGGAAACAGGTGAAGACTACTGATTTATATTGCTAAATTCGGAAGGAGTCGGCTAGAACCCAAGCAACAGTTGGCAATCCTTTACAGTTTTATGAGCTAATCATTGATCAGTGGTAGGGTCATTAGTGCCAACGTGATCAGCCGGAAACTGTGATCAATTGTCATCGAAATCAAACCTTCTCAGTTACACACCGTCGATTAAAGGATCAAGTGACAAGAACAATGAACAGAAATCATTTTCATCCTTACTTCACAAGGCATCAAGAGCCACAGCTCCTTGCTCTACAATGCATCCCGCTGACTAATGCGGGTTTCCCTTTGCAGCGACTCAGAAGCCACTGTTTCAGACCTCATTCAGAGGTCTAACCTGAGAAATGTATCCTGTAACAAACAAGCCTATCCTAACCTAACCTATCCAAACCTAACCTATCCAAACCTAACCTATCCTAACCTAACCTATCCAAACCTAACCTATCCAAACCTAACCTATCCAAACCTAACCTATCCTAACCTAACCTATCCAAACCTAACCTATCCAAACCTAACCTACCCTAACCTAACCTATCCAAACCTAACCTATCCAAACCTAACCTATCCAAACCTAACCTATCCAAACCTAACCTATCCAAACCTAACCTATCCAAACCTAACCTATCCAAACCTAACCTACCCTAACCTAACCTATCCAAACCTAACCTAACTGAACATAACCCAAATAAGAGATACAATTTGGTGTTTTATATATGGGTCTAGACGAGGTGTGTACCGTCCCCCACGAAGTCAAAACGTTCATGCCGACCCTACTGCAGGCTTCCACTGGGCAGCAGAAAATAACATGATGTTTAACAGTGATAAATTCCAGGTACTTAGGTATGGTAAAAATGAAGACCTTGAAGGCTTAAACAAAATACAGGGTACAAAATACAATCAAGCCTCGTCATATTAGGAAAACAAGATGTAGAGGATCTGGGAATAATGATCTCTGACGACCCACCGTTTAGGGAGCATAACGAAGCAAATATAGCGTCAGCTATAAAAAATGAAAAGATGGATTACGAGAACCTTCAAATTGATACTGACTTCCCCCTTTCAGAGCAAGAGAGGTTGCTGTAATAGAGGGAACACACGACACTCATAGACACGATAAAGTACTTAAACTATTGGTATCATTACAAAGCTTTCAAAATATACTCTCTAGAAAGGAGACGAGAAGAACAAATTATATATTATATATACCTTGATTTAACGTTGATTTAATCATATGAAATTACAAATATAAAATTACTGAATTTATTAAAATAGCAAATATCTGTGACACTAAACAGAATCTGGAGGAAATCTATAGTGGTTTCTAAGCTTCCTCAGGAAGCTTAGTTAAAGAGGTCAACTGTCACTTATTTCTCACGTAAAAGAAAACGGCAAATGATCGTCGGCCGCAAGATAAGGGAGGACCCTAGTGTTAGTTATTCATATTTAGGATCGTATCTTTTTTTTTTTTATCGTCGGGGACAGACATTTTCTCAGGTTTATTTAGGCCCAGCCATCGACTGACCTTCCATAGGATGCAGCCCACTAACAGTTGCCAAACCCCGAGTACCTATTTATTGCTAGGTGAACAATGGTATCAGGCGTAAGGAAATGTGGCGAAACGTCTCACCCTGCCCAGGAGTCGAACTCGGGTCCAATTGGTTGTGGATCGACGTCGGCAACCACTGTATACACACACAACAAACATGTCCCTAGGAGAACAATTAAAAAAAAATTACCAGCCTATTCCACTTCCTAACTGCTCTCACACTTTAGTGTGTAGGTGGTTGACTGAGTGGGTGGATGGCTGACTGCGTGATGGGTGGGTGGTTGACTGCGTGCGTGTACTCACCTACTGCGTGTGTGGGTGCTTGCCTGCGTGCATGTGTGTTGGGGAGGGGGAGGGGGGGAGGGGGGGAGGGGGAGGGGATACGAGTGCACGCAGGCGGGCGGGAGGTGGCAACACTGAGGGACCGACCGCGGCAACAACATTCCGACCCATCTTGCAAGACCTCACTGTTACCAACACGCGGGCAAGCATTTTTGCCCCTCGTCTCCCACAACAATTACCCAATATCCGACAAAAAATACCCCCCCCCTCCCCCCTCCCCCCCTACACCCAGCCCACCCTCTCCCCCCCTACACCCACCCCCACCCTCCCCCACAACCCTACACCCAGCCTCCCTCTTCCCCCCTACACCCACCCCCACCCTCCCCCACAACCCTACACCCAGCCTCCCTCTTCCCCCCTACACCCACCCCCACCCTCCCCCACAACCCTACACCCAGCCCACCCTCTCCCCCCCTACACCCACCCCCACCCTCCCCCACAACCCTACACCCAGCCTCCCTCTTCCCCCCTACACCCACCCCCACCCTCCCCCACAACCCTACACCCAGCCTCCCTCTTCCCCCCTACACCCACCCCCACCCTCCCCCACAACCCTACACCCAGCCCACCCTCTCCCCCCCTACACCCACCCCCACCCTCCCCCACAACCCTACACCCAGCCCACCCTCTCCCCCCCTACACCCACCCCCACCCTCCCCCACAACCCTACACCCAGCCTCCCTCTTCCCCCCTCCGTCCCACCTTGCGACGCATCATCTTTACCAGACAAAACAGAAAGAGAATGAAATATCTCAACATGAACGCCCTTCCGGAGGAATTATGTGATACACAAGGGGGGATAAATACGTGGAAGTGGAGGTGTGAGAGGAGAGGTTGTACACACCCGGGGCCCAGGTATGGCAACACCAGCACACCCATAACACACTCCCAGCCTGGTAGTGAGAGGAGGGGGGGGGGGGTGATTGGGAAGGGGGTGAGAGGGGAAGGGGGTGAGAGGGGAGGTGGAGTGATGGGGGGGGGACGGGGAGGTGCTGAGGCGGAGGAGACACAACAGGAGATAAAGTTGTGAAATAGAAGGAACAGTGGGAAAAGAAACTTGATAAGGACAGGAGAGGCAGGAGGAGAGGCAGTGAATGGGAGTGAGAGAGCAGATAAAAGGGTCTGAAAAACAGGAACAATAAATGCAAAAAGAAAGTGAGAGATGAGGGGGAAGGTGAAGGATGCGTAGATGGGAGGAGGAAGGATGAGGGAGAGCAGGCAAGGGGGAAGAGAATGTAGTGAGGACGGGTGAGATAACCTGAGATAAGGCACAAGAGTACACGGGGGGGGGGGGGTAAGAGAGTCCTATTAGCCAAGGTGTCTCAAGAAGTCTCATACTTAGTAATAAACATAACCCTTCTTAGCGAGGTCGAGGCTCGTTGGCCCAAAGCGCTCATATTTAGGTGTTTTAATCCTACTAATGCACCTAAACTGGACGCTGATAATAATGGTGTCTAAACTGAGCTGCGTTAAGTGCCAGGACGGAGACCCCAAGATTGTTAACGCTACGGCCTAAAACTTCGCTAGGAAGTTGTGGGCAGGGGAGGAAGTTGTGGGCAGGGGAGGAAGTTGTGGGCAGGGGAGGAAGTTGTGGGCAGGGGAGGAAGTTGTGGGCAGGGGAGGAAGTTGTGAGGAAGGGAGGAAGTTGTGGGCAGGGGAGGAAGTTGTGAGGAAGGGAGGAATTTGTGGGCAGGGGAGGAAGTTGTGAGGAGGGGAGGAAGTTTTGAGCAGGGAAGGAAGTTGTGGGCAGGGGAGGAAGTTGTGAGGAAGGGAGGAATTTGTGGGCAGGGGAGGAAGTTGTGGGCAGGGGAGGAAGTTGTGAGGAAGGGAGGAAGTTGTGGGCAGGGGAGGAAGTTGTGAGGAAGGGAGGAAGTTGTGGGCAGGGGAGGAAGTTGTGAGGAAGGGAGGAAGTTGTGGGATACCAGAGGAAGTGGACGAGATCGGATTGCTTGATATTAGGGAATCGAGATGCAAGATAAGAACGATTAGTAGCAAAAAAATAAGTATATATAAATATATATATATATATATATATATATATATATATATATATATATATATATACCCTCACAAACATTAAACTTTAAAATATATATATATATATATATATATATATATATATATATATATATATATATATATATCCAGAGAAAAACTAGCAGAATGGGCGTGTGAGGGGAGGTGGGAGAGGGTGTAGGAGGGAGAAAAAAGTGAGGAGGGGGGCATGGAAGATGAGGGAGGGGGTGAAGGAGGGTGAGGAAGGTGTGGAAGAGAAAGTGAGACTAGAAAGAGGGTGTGGGAGCGAAGGAGACACAGAGAGAAGAAGGGATGGGGGTGATGAAGATGGAACAAGGAAGGAAGGAAGGAAGGAAGGAAGGAAGGAAGGAAGGAAGGAAGGAAGGAAGGAAGGAAGGAAGGAAGGAAGGAAGGAAGGAAGGAAGGAAGGAAGGAAGGAAGGAAGGAGATGCAAGAATTCACGGAGAAAAAGAGTAGGGAATCCAAATCGACGTAGAAAGGAGAGCAGCGGGAAGGGAAATGGAACAGGGGAAATGTTCAAGGGGGAAAGAGAAAGCTTGGAAAAATAGGCAATGAGGAAGAATACGAACGACACAAGATTCGTTAATCAAACATCTGGGGGGAAGGGAGGGGGGGGGGAGGGGGAAGAGGAGATAATCACAGTGATTAATATCTCACGCTAATCATTATCGGTTAACGCGAGTAAAAGACTCATAACTGATGGCACAATTTTAGGCTTAATTGATAAGCTTATTGATAAGGACGTCACGGGGGGATTATGGGATCTGTGTAAGCTCAAGCATTCCCTAGAGCTGTCCGCTAGGGGGCCGGTCGGCCGAGCGGACAGCACGCTGGACTTGTGATCCTGTGGTCCTGGGTTCGATCCCAGGCGCCGGCGAGAAACAATGGTCAGAGTTTCTTTCACCCTATGCCCCTGTTACCTAGCAGTAAAATAGGTACCTGGGTGTTAGTCAGCTGTCACGGGCTGCTTCCTGGGGGTGGAGCCCTGGTCGAGGACCGGGCCGCGGGGGACACTAAAAGCCCCGAAATCATCTCAAGATAACCTCAAAATATATGTGGAAAGGGTCAAAGATGCACATAGTGGACTCAGGAACTGAAACCCCAGTAACATATATAATGTTGAATCAATCAGCTCTGAGAACATTAAGGAACAGTTATATGAAAGGGAAACAGGGGGTTCAAATATATGGCGTTAAACTTGAGTGGGAAACCCTTGTGAGTAGTGCCTAAGGGCTCTGCAATGGGACTTCTGTTCTTTCAGTATATTTAAACCATTTGGACACAGGATTGTATATGAATATATTCTCCAAGGGGTGTGGAAGCTCCAAGGGCTTCATGTAAGACACAACGAAGTTAATGCCATCATCAAGAGGAGCTTTGCGTCAGCTCAATGCCTAGCAGAAAGAGTATTTACATTTACTTGAGGTGAACTGTAATAGCTATTTGTTGGACCATTCCTTCAGTTGGTCTGTCATTTTGTGCGCGTGCGTGTGTACTCACCTATTTGTGCCTGCAAGATCGAGCATTAACTCTTGGATCTCGCCTTTCTAGGCATCGGTTGTTTACAGCAATGACTCCTGTCCCATTTCCCATTCATATCTAGTTTTAAAATTATGAATAGAGTTTGCCTCCACAACCTGCTCCTTAAGTGCATTTCATTTTCCATTACTCTCACGCTAAAAGAAAACTTCATAACATCTCTGGGACTCATCAGAGTTTCCAGCTTCCACCCATGTTCCCTCGTTCTGTTACTATTACATGTGAACATTTCATATATTTCCACTTTGTCAATTCCCCTGAGTATTTTATACGTTCCTATCATATCTCCCCTATTCCTACTTTTTTTCTAGTGTCGTAAGGTTCAGTTCCTTCAGGCGCTCTTCATATCCCATCCCTCGTAACTCTGGGACGAGCCTCGTCGCAAACTTCTGAACATTTTCCAGTTTCCTTATATGCTTCTTCAGATGGGGACTCCATGATGAGGCGGCATACTCTAAGACTGGCCCCACGTAGGCAGTGTAAAGCGCCCTAAATGCCTCCTTATTTTGGTTTCTGAATGATGTTCTAACTTTTGCCTGTGTAGAGTACGCTGCTGTCGTTATCTTATTAGGTAAGAAGGGAGAGGGGGGACATGATAGGAACGTATAAAATACTCAGGGGGATTGACAGAGTGGACATAGACGAAATCTTCACACGAAATAGTAACAGAACGAGGGGAAGCTAGAAACTGAGATGAGTCACAGGGATGTTAGGAAGTTTTCTTTTAGCGTGGGAGTAGTGGAAAAATGGAATGCACTTAAGGAACAGGTTGTGGAAGCAAATACTATTCATACTTTTAAAACTAGGTATGATAGGGAAATAGGACCATAGTCATTGCTGTAAACAACCGATGCTCGAAAGGTGAGATCCAAGAGTCAATGCTCTATTCTGCAGACACAAATATCTGAGTACACACACACACACACACACACACACACACACACACACACACACACACACACACACACACACACACACACACACACACACACACACACAGTGCGTGCGTGTGTGTGTGTGTGTACACTCGCCTATTATTTACTGCAGGATCGAGCTTTACCTCTTGGACCCCACCTAAATATTTAAAAAAATGTGTATTGTTGACATATTTTTTTAAGAATAACGATATTGACCATTTCCGTTAATGACGGGATTAACGTCATTAACAACATTAATGACAACTTGACACCATACGGAGAGTTATGAGAACAACCTGTTACCCGTCACAGCCAACAACTCGATAATATCAAACTATCGCAACGTTTCATTATGACCTAAAATTGTTTCCTGTTGTGAAGCCTTTCACTGATATAATTATATGACCCTGACAAAGCACTACAGTTAACTCATTTTGTGATAATCTCTCGAGGAGTCAACAGAAATAATTGCTGTTACGCTAACAAGTGATATATTGAATATCAACAAATACATCAGACTTTTTTCAGTTTCATTTACCATCACAGATGAAAACTGCATTGTGTTATTATCAATGAAGAAGCAAAATAAATTAGATTGATTGAAATGCGAGTTTTCATAATTTTAAAAGCCTTTCTAGGATACAAATTTAGTCAATAAATCAATATTAGACACAATATAGACGCCAAAGCCAGAGTCGATTCCACAGAGCGGAACACCAAACGCGGGAACAAACGCGGGCGTCGTCAACACGATCCGCCATTGTGGAAATATTGTAGTTTTTCTTCCTCATCCTCGATATAATCATTCCATATAAGACAACTTATTAAATTTGCTTGTACCTGTATGTACAATGTACTCTTGTACAACGTACTTTTGTACAATGTACTTTTGTACAATGTACTCTTGGAAAGGGGACGGGAATGGTATCAAATAATATATACACGGAAGATACTTGAAGACCAGGTCCCAAATTTGCACAGTAGAATAACAACATACTGAAGCGAAAGATACGGAAGGAAATGCAGAAAAAACCAGTGAGGAGTAGAGGTGCCATAGGCACAATCAGAGAACACTGAACAACAGAGGTCCACAGCTGTTCCACACCCTCCCAGCAAGCATACGAAATATTGCTGGAACAAAGGTGGATGTATTCAAGAGGCACTTAGATAAGTTTTTGCAAGAAGTGTCGGACCAACCAGGTAGTGGATATGTGCGGCCTGCGGGCCGCTCCAAGCATCAGCCTGTTGGACCAAGTTATCACAAGTCGAGCCTGGCCTCAGGCCGGGCTTGGGGAGTAGAAGAACTCTTAGAACCCTCCAGCGGTATTTTGAGAATGTGTCATGACCGCTGAATATTAAAGTTGAATATCAGAAAGATTATCCATATTTTGAGAGTGTGAGATGTGATACTTTAAAAAATTAACACTTTTGTTGCTTTTACAACAGCCCGTTCTCCCGAGCGTTCCCAGCGTTACTAAACTGTTGTACTGCCCGAACCTAACCTGCCCGAGGACCCACCAACAGAAAACGGGACATCACGTCAGTTTCGCTACCAATTATAGCGCATCAGTTTTTTTGGCTCTAAGGAATATATACGTCAAAATGCGACGTACTATTCAGGAGAACGGGTTGTTTACAGACACCTGAGGACCTTAAATTTTAGATATAAATACAGAGCGGTTAAATAGACCGGAGACTACCGGCTATAATGTAAATGTTTATACAAAAAACAAAAAAAATCAATGTTGACAATATGACATTGATAATACTGATATTGATGACAGCCATTGTTTCTTATATTTCAAGTTTCATCATCATCATGTTCTTCATCATATTTCAAACTTCTTTTCGCATTGACACTTAAAAGAGCAGCAGGTCCATTTGTTTTCAACTACGTAGATTTTTGCTAATAGACATAATGTTTACAGACCATCTTGACTTTACATAAACCTAATCTTATCGTTATGATACTAATTAATTGTGGAACTTTACTGTCTATTATATGTCCATATTCCAACCAAATCTGATGACTGCCAACCAAATCTGCCAAACCTTCAGTGAAAGTCTCTCTATACTGGGCGTTGTACCAAGACATGCTTCTCGGGCAGAGTGTCATAAAGAAGTACAAGGCTTTTTACACTTAAGATTGACCTTTGATTTTTTATTGTATTGACGGAGTTGGCAGTAGTAGGTCCCAACTACAGTCAAATCAGCGACTGCTCAACAATTATCATCATGTATGATTAGTTAGTAATATAAGATATTTTTACCACTATTAAAACAATGTTGGTTGATATTGTAGTATGGTTATTAAAGCGTAGGGTATAAAGAGGTGGGCCAACGTGAACTGTGAGGTAGGGCTGTACACACACAAACATTTTCAATCTCGCACGTAAACACAAAAGTCTGTGTACACAACCGGCACCACCACCAATTTATTCGCGATTGTTTACTCCCGTTGCCCCAGCTTTACTTTGTGCTAGAATGATATGTTGCAGTGAAAAAATATATACAAAAGCTACATTGAGAACAAAAAAGAATACTGCAGCTTACCTTTTGTTAGTGGTATAATGACCTCTTTGTGAGTAGCGGTGCGCAACTATTACTCTCGAGAATGAACTACTCATAATCACTTTTGATAATATACTCTGAGGACGAAAGAGGCGTACTTACCCTTGTAGTAGTAGAGGCAGTACTCTGATAGGACGAACCAGCGCTTCTTCCAGAGGTGGAGGCCGTCGGCGCCCTGCTTGTAGAGCCAACCCTGGAGCGTCACCGCTGCCACCTGCGGCCGCCGCACCCCGGGAGTCTTCACCCATGACCCTCCTGTCCGTCGACGCCCGCCCTACAGGAGGAGACCACATGTTACTCGCGCCCCGCCACACAAATGCTGCTCCAGGACGAGGAGGCTAGGTAAGGAGGAAGAGGTCGAGGGGATGAAGATGAGACCGAGAAGATAATATATTGCAAAAATAAATTAGCAGGACCCAAGGAAGCAGGAGGAGCCAGGTAGTTAATGTTTGTGCCTCATTAACTGGGGAGAGTCAGGGGAGGTAACTGGGGAGGGTCAGGGGAGGTAACTGTGAGTAAAATGAAGAAGTCAGGTCAAGAATGCTCCCCCGCCCCCCCCCCCCCTCTTCACCCCACAACTCTCTCCAAACATAGACTCGTTCACTACCACAGAAGTGTGTGAGGACAGTGGTAGGGAGGAGGAGACAGGTTGGCGTGTACCTGGACAAGGAAATTTGCAAAGAGTAAATGGTTGCCTTCAACAGTATGAGCTTAAATAACCAAACAGTATAACAATAAATAAGTCAAAGGTAATCATCTGGAGTCTCCAAGGAAAGGTTATAGGACCATATAGCACTTGGAAAAATGCACAGCCACTTAGATATTGGGGGATCGAACACGGACCATCTTAAAAGCAAGTTCACCTTTATACTGACAAGTTTAGGAAGGGAAGGAAACTGTCAGGAGAAAGTGCAAAGCTATTAAGACTACACAGCACTTGGAAGGGATCAGGATAAGGATTAGGAATGGGATGGAGGGAAGGAATGATGACCAACCACTTAGTCGGTCGGGGATTGAACGTCGACCTGCATGAAGCGAGACCGTCGTTCAACCATCCAGCCCAATTGCTTAGGCTTTCAAGTCTAGGAGGTAAAATATAATAAAGTGACTAAAAATAAACAAGGGCATTTGAACAGCCGGTCTAATGCCACGCCCGATTGCGAACTGCAAGAACCAACAGTTTGGCAGTTCAAGAGATCTGGTAAGAGACCAATGGGTCGGGGGCAATGAGCTTCGGAACCACCGTAGAGCAGCCACGAGCTAGGTAGGCAAGAATAACAACAGTGACACTGTACCATAACAAGTTAAAATACACCATGACTGAGAGATAAACCTCGCGCGGCACTGTTACCAGACTGGCGTAACATCACTCTTTTACCAGTTGACAGTTGACATATGGAAGGACTGACGCACGCGCACACAATTAAATTCATTCGTTCCCTCATTCCCTCCCTTTACCGTCAACCACGGAGTCGATGCACACCATGTAACTCAACCATTTTTTTCAAGAGCCATTTTAACAGTAATGCTTAACTCTTCTTTTGCTTTGTTTTCTTTGAGCAGGTATGTGGAGATTATTTCACCATTAGGCAGCCTGTTCAACATAAATATGAGGCAACACCATTGTGATCGCTCTAAACGCATTCTTTAGCGAGGGAAAATGGCAAAAATCAACGTGAAGCGTTATCACTGCAGTTACCCCCTTCAAAAGTGAAAAAAAACGTCTATTTTCTTTCACAGTTCGAGCGCCAAATGGTATCGTTTTCTGTGGTTGGTACAGCCGTAACTGCTGTAATGGATATAAAGGTTGCATTTGTGTTACCTCTCGCTCCGCAAAGCTACATGTACTCTATACAATAGAGGGGTTAAATTACTAGGAGTCACTCAAGAAAAGACTAAGAAAACACAGCACGGGAACAACACCTTGCCATAGTTATTGTTACACAGAGCCCAATAGGCTCCAGAACCTGTACACCAGTTTATTGACAGTGAGAGGGGGGACCAAAGAGCCAAAGCTCAACCCCCGTAAGCACTAGGGGGTTGAGCTTTGGCTCGAGGGACCCCACCTCCACCACGTTACGCGGTAATTGCTTCCACAAATTAACAACCCTGTTTCCGAACCAGTATTTACCCAAATCTTTCCTAAATCTAAACTTATCCAATTTTAGTTTTTTTAATACCATCTGTAACTTCACTTAACAAAGCATTATCATAATTTAACAAAAATATGACCTTTACCACTAAAGTATTTTGGAGAGAATGTAGTATAATAATTCATAATAATATTTTTAAAGAAAGACTATATTTGCATAAATAAATGGTATAAGCTCATCATTTCTTTATAAAGCCGCTAATAACGGCTAATTGGGTATTTATTAAGGTATGTATGTACCTTAATGAGGTATATATAACACTCATTAAGGGGAAATGGATTCAAATCCTTTTTTAAAAGTGATTAGAGTGCTCTTCAAAACAAGCGCTCGCACAATTGTTATGACATAATATCAACACTATAACTTAATTACCTAAATGAATTTTGGGGGTTCAATTCCCTAGGCCATTATGTGCCTCTGTAACCTGCGGGCACCTGGTAATAAGAGATGCTGGGACAAGGTAGAGCGTCGACGTGCTATCTATCAACTCTCCCTCTCTCCTGGACCCGGATTCACGAAGCAGTTACGCAAGTACTTACGAACGTGCACATCTTTCCTCAATCTTTGCCGGCTTTGGTTACATTTATTAAACAGTTCACAAGCATGAAAACGTCCCAATCAACTGTTGTTATTGTTATAACAGCCTCCTGCTGTTTCGGAGCTCATTAACTGTTTAATAATTGTAAACAAAGCCGCCAAAGATTGAGAAAAGATGGACAGGTTCGTAAATGCTTGCGTAACTGATTCGTGAATCTGGCCCCTTGGGGGTCCAGTAAACAGAGGCCGTCATGTACATCACAATTGACCCTACATATTATTGGGTTGGCTGCTGCTCTCCGTTTTCTTTCTCGCGGATCCCTAACTAAAAAAAAAAGACCCTAATGAGCGGTAATACTCCTAACTAAAACTACTTTATCTAGCACAATCTCGTGTGGTTTGTACACGGGCCATAAACACATTTTTTCCCTGGCCAAAACGCCTTCCATCAAGAAAAACAATAAATACACTGCAATAAAAGTAATAGTAATAAGCGAGGTATATTGTGGGGGAGTATTTAAGGATGTACAATGAGACACTCAAAGCTCCAAGCCGGTGGTGGTGGTGGTGGTGGTGGGGAAGGGTGGGGAGGGAGTGCCTGCAGTCAACACCATAATTACACTCGACATGAAAATAATTAACGACGGATTCCTCGTGGGGTGTAGTGTTTCCTGTTGGGGTGTAGTGTTTCCTCCTGGGGTGTAGTGTTTCCTCCTGGGGTGTAGAGTTTCCTCCTGTGCTGTAGTGTTTCCTCCTGGGGTGTACTGTTTCCTCCTGGGGGTGTAGTGTTTCCTCCTGGGGTGTAGTGTTTCCTCCTGGGGTGTAGTGTTTCCTCCTGGGGTGTAGTGTTTCCTCCTGGGGTCTAGTGTTTCCTCCTGGGGTGTAGTGTTTTCCTCCTGGGTGTAGAGTTTCCTCCTGGGGTGTAGTGTTTCCTCCTGGGGTGTAGTGTTTCCTCCTGGGGTGTAGTGTTTTCCTCCTGGGGTGTAGTGTTTCCTCCTGGGGTGTAGTGTTTCCTCCTGGGGTGTAGTGTTTCCTCCTGGGGTGTAGTGTTTCCTCCTGGGGTGTAGTGTTTTCCTCCTGGGCTGTAGTGTTTCCTCCTGGGCTGTAGTGTTTCCTCCTGGGGTGTAGTGTTTCCTCCTGGGCTGTAGTGTTTCCTCCTGGGGTGTAGTGTTTCCTCCTGGGGTGTAGTGTTTCCTCCTGGGGTGTAGTGTTTCCTCCTGGGTGTAGAGTTTCCTCCTGGGGTGTAGTGTTTCCTCCTGGGGTGTAGTGTTTCCTCCTGGGGTGTAGTGTTTCCTCCTGGGGTGTAGTGTTTCCTCCTGGGGTGTAGTGTTTCCTCCTGGGGTGTAGTGTTTCCTCCTGGGGTGTAGTGTTTCCTCCTGGGGTGTAGTGTTTCCTCCTGGGGTGTAGTGTTTCCTCCTGGGGTGTAGTGTTTCCTCCTGGGTGTAGAGTTTCCTCCGGGGGTGTAGTGTTTCCTCCGGGGGTGTAGTGTTTCCTCCTGGGGTGTAGTGTTTCCTCCTGGGGTGTAGTGTTTCCTCCTGGGGTGTAGTGTTTCCTCCTGGGGTGTAGAGTTTCCTCCTGGGGTGTAGTGTTTCCTCCTGGGGTGTAGTGTTTCCTCCTGGGGTGTAGTGTTTCCTCCTGGGGTGTAGTGTTTCCTCCTGGGGTGTAGTGTTTCCTCCTGAGGTGTAGAGTTTGGTATAGAGTTTTCACTTGGGGTATAGAGTCTCCTCGTGAGGTATAGAGTTTAGAGTGAGAGCTGCACCAACGTGGACGCACCTGTCACGTGGCAGGAACACGTTCATTACAGGAGATTGCAAGGCTTATTTTGCTACCCTCATAAGGTCTGTAGGACGAGAGTTGCCGCAGGTAACAGCCTGGTTGATCAGTCCAGCAACCAGGAGGCCTGGTCGACGACCGGGCCGCGGGGACGCTAAGCCCCGGAAGCACCTCAAGGTAACCTCAAGGTAAGGTAACACGTCAAGAGGAAACATTACGTGAGCGAATGTGTTTCAGGGGCTCGAGTGGTAAGGTAATTTACCATCGTCGAGCGCTACGATAGTATGCGTGTACAACCACTTGGTAGAAGATACCGGCATATGATACGGCGGAGTGAAGGAGCCGTGGCCCACCAGCTGGACTACCAGGGGGATCAAATGCTCACCCTGCAAGAAAACCGGAGCCGTCGTGACGCGAATGAGTATGAAGGGAGATCATTAAGTGTGTGGCACACTAAAACAGGTGTGTGTGTTTTTTTTTTTTTTTTTGTGTGTGTGTGTGTGTGTGTGTGTGTGTGTGTGTGTGTGTGTGTGTGTGTGTGTGTGTGTGTGTGTACTCACCTATTTGTACTCACCTATTTGTGCTTGCGGGGGTTGAGCTTTGGCTCTTTGGTCCCGCCTCTCAACTGTCAATCAACTGGTGTACAGATTCCTGAGCCTACTGGGCTCTATCATATCTACATTTAAAACTGTGTATGGAGTTAGCCTCCACCACATCACTGCCGAATGCATTCCATCCGTTAACTACTCTGACACTGAAAAAGTTCCTTCTAACGTCTCTGTGGCTCATGTGGGTACTCAGTTTCCACCTGTGTCCCCTTGTTCGCGTCCCACCAGTGTTGAATAGTTTATCCTTGTTTACCCGGTCGATTCCTCTGAGGATTTTGTAGGTTGTGATCATGTCTCCCCTTACTCTTCTGTCTTCCAGTGTCGTAAGGTGCATTTCCCGCAGCCTTTCCTCGTAACTCATGCCTCTTAGTTCTGGGAGTAGTCTAGTGGCATACCTTTGGACTTTTTCCAGCTTCGTCTTGTGCTTGACAAGGTACGGGCTCCATGCTGGGGCCGCATACTCCAGGATTGGTCTTACATATGAGGTGTACAAGATTCTGAATGATTCCTTACACAGGTTCCTGAACGCTGTTCTGATGTTAGCCAGCCTCGCATATGCCGCAGACGTGTGTGTGTGTGTGTGTGTGTGTGTGTGTGTGTGTGTGTGTGGTGTGTGTGTGTGTGTGTGTGTGTGTGTGTGTGTGTGTGTGTGTGTGTGTGTGTGTGTGTGTGTGTGTACTCACCTAATTGTGCTTGCGGGGGTTGAGCTCTGGCTCTTTGGTCCCGCCTCTCAACCGTCAATCAACTGGTGTACAGATTCCTGAGCCTATTGGGCTCTATCATATCTACATTTGAAACTGTGTATGGAGTCAGCCTCCACCACATCACTTCCTAATGCATTCCATTTACTAACTATTCTGACACTGAAAAAGTTCTTTCTAACGTCTCTGTGGCTCATTTGGGTACTCAGCTTCCACCTGTGTCCCCTTGTTCGCGTCCCACCAGTGTTGAATAGTTGATCCTTGTTTACCCGGTCGATTCCCCTGAGGATTTTGTAGGTTGTGATCATGTCCCCCCTTACTCTTCTGTCTTCCAGTGTCGAAAGGTGCATTTCCCGCAGCCTTTCCTCATAACTCATGCCTCTTAGTTCTGGGACTAGTCTAGTAGCATACCTTTGGACTTTTTCCAGCTTCGTCTTGTGCTTGACAAGGTACGGGCTCCATGCTGGGGCCGCATACTCCAGGATTGGTCTTACATATGTGGTGTACAAGATTCTGAATGATTCCTTACACAGGTTCCTGAACGCCGTTCTGATGTTAGCCAGCCTCGCATATGCCGCAGACGTTATTCTCTTTATGTGGGCTTCAGGAGACATGTTTGGTGTGATATCAACTCCTAGACCTTTCTCTCTGTCTGTTTCATTAAGTACTTCATCTCCTATTCTGTATCCTGTGCCTGGCCTCCTGTTTCCACTGCCTAGTTTCATTACTTTGCATTTACTCGGGTTGAACTTCAACAGCCATTTGTTGGACCATTCACTCAGTCTATCCAGGTCATCTTGTAGCCTCCTACTATTATCCTCTGTTTCAATCCTCCTCATAATTTTTGCATCGTCGGCAAACATTGAGAGGAACGAATCTATACCCTCTGGGAGATCATTTACATATACCAGAAACAGTATAGGTCCAAGGACTGACCCCTGCGGGACTCCACTTGTGACGTCTCGCCAATCAGAGACCTCACCCCTCACACAGACTCCTTGTCTCCTGTTGCTTAGGTACTCCTCTATCCACCGGAGTACCTTCCCTCTCACTCCAGCCTGCATCTCCAACTTTCGCACTAGCCTCTTGTGTGGCACTGTATCAAAGGCTTTCTGACAATCCAAAAATATGCAGTCTGCCACCCTTCTCTTTCTTGCCTTATTTTTGTTGCCTGGTCGTAGAATTCAAGTAACCCTGTGAGGCAGGACCTGCCGTCCCTGAACCCATGTTGATGCTGTGTTATAAAGTTCCTTCGCTCCAGATGCTCTACTAGTTTTTTTCGCACAATCTTCTCCATCAGCTTGCATGGTATGCAGGTTAGGGACACTGGCCTGTAGTTCAGTGCCTCCTGTCTATCCCCTTTCTTGTATATCGGGACTACGTTAGCTGCTTTCCAAATATCTGGCAGTTCCCCTGTTGCCAGTGATTTGTTATACACTATGGAGAGTGGAAAGCACAGTTCTCTTGCTCCTTCCTTTAGAACCCAAGGACTTTTAGAAACTCCTTTGTTTGTGTGTGTGTGTGTGTGTGTGTGTGTGTGTGTGTGTGTGTGTGTGTGTGTTGTGTGTGTGTGTGTGTGTGTGTGTGTGTGTGTGTGTGTTTGTGTGTGTGTGGGTGTGTGTGTTTGTGTGTGTATGTGTGTGTTTACTAGTTGTGTTTACTAGTTGTGTTTTTGCGGGGGTTGAGCTTTGCTCTTTCGGCCCGCCTCTCAACTGTCAATCAACTGTTTACTAACTACATTTTTTTTTTTTTTTTCCCACACCACACACACACACCCCAGGAAGCAGCCCGTGACAGCTGACTAACTCCCAGGTACCTATTTACTGCTAGGTAACAGTGGCACTTAGGGTGAAAGAAAACTTTGCTCATTTGTTTCTGCCTCGTGCGGGAATCGAACCCGCGCCACAGAATTACGAGTCCTGCGCGCTATCCACCAGGCTACGAGGCCCCTGTGTGTGTGGTGTGTGTGTGTGTGTGTGTGTGTGTGTGTGTGTGTGTGTGTGTGTGTGTGTGTGTGTGTGGTGTGTGTGTGTGTGTGTACTCACCTATATGTGCTTGCAGGATCGAGCATTGACTCTTGGATCGTGTGTGTGTGTGTGTACTCACCTAATTGTACTCAACTAATTGTGCTTGCGGGGGTTGAGCTTTGGCTCTTTGGTCCCGCCTCTCAACTGTCAATCAACTGGTGTACAGATTCCCTGAGCCTACTGGGCTCTATCATACCTACATTTGAAACTGTGTATGGAGTCAGCCTCCACCACATCACTTCCTAGTGCATTCCATTTATTAACTACTCTGATCCATGTGTGTGTGTGTGTGTGTGTGTGTGTGTGTGTGTGTGTGTGTGTGTGTGTGTGTGTGTGTGTGTGTGTGTGTGTGTGTGTGTGTGTGTGTGTGGAGGGGGGGGGGGAGGGAAGCAATCTCTCAGAGCCATGATTGTAAAACATCTTTTTTGGCACAATCACGTAACACAATACTTCTTATGAGACTCAATACAGTGAGCATATTGTCTGATCCTATAAATGAAATTCTAGGGATCACGAAGTGCAATGTTAAAAGTCTGAAAGCGAACCACTGGCGGATGGTGAAACACTATACAGGAGTAGGGTTAGCCGTCACTATAGTCATAGGGAACCATCACTATACACGTGTTCACTGATACTAGAAATTTCGATATTTCCATAATTTTTTATGAGACTACATTTTTCAATGTGCATAATTTTCTATTCCAATTTTGGTTGTGACCCAGCAAGTTGGATTCCCATTACATAATTCAAATCCACTACCCCCATTACTTGATAATTACTTATTCTTCACCATTACCTGTCTATCAAGATCCATTACCATTTTGTCATTAGACCAACCATAACTTTTTTATTTTTTTCCCCTTTTCCCCATTACATGTTTATTTTCAGTATCACCCATTACACGTTAAATCTCATTAATCCCAATTTTCCCATTATATGCCCGCCCCCCTTCCCACCTCTCTCCCCCATTACAGCCAGTAACAACGCCTGGCCCCCTTACCATCCCATCACAAACCATGATGTGTGTGTGTGTGTGTGTGTGTGTGTGTGTGTGTGTGTGTACTCACCTAGTTGTGTCTGCAGGATCGAGCATTGACTCTTGGATCCCGCCTTTCGAGCATCGGTTGTTTACAGCAATGACTCCTGTCCTATTTCCCTATCATACCTGGTTTTAAAATTATGAATAGTATTTGCTTCCACAACCTGTTCCTGAAGTGCATTCCATTTCCCCACTACTCTCACGCTAAAAAGAAAACTTCCTAACATCTCTGTGACTCATCTGAGTTTCAAGCTTCCATCCATGTCCTCTCGTTCTGTTACTATTCCGTGTGAACATTTCGTCTATGTCCACTCTGTCAATTCCTCTGAGTATCTTATACGTTCCTATCATGTCCCCCCCTCTCCCTTCTTCTTTCTAGTGTCGTAAGGCACAGTTCCCTCAGGCGCTCTTCATACCCCATCCCTCGTAGCTCTGGGACGAGTCTCGTTGCAAACCTCTGAACCTTTTCCAGTTTCATTATATGCTTCTTCAGATGGGGACTCCATGATGAGGCGGCATACTCTAAGACTGGCCTTACGTAGGCAGTGTAAAGCGCCCTAAATGCCTCCTTACTTAGGTTTCTGAATGATGTTCTAACTTTTGCCAGTGTAGAGTACGCTGCTGTCGTTATCCTATTAATATGTGCCTCAGGAGATAGATTAGGTGTTACGTCCACCCCCAGGTCTCTTTCACGCGTCGTTACAGGTAGGCTGTTCCCCCTTCATTGTGTACTGTCCCTTTGGTCTCCTATCTCCTAGTCCCATTTCCATAACTTTACATTTGCTCGTGTTGAATTCTAGTAGCCATTTCTCTGACCATCTCTGCAATCTGTTCAGGTCCTCTTGGAGGATCCTGCAATCCTCATCTGTCACAACTCTTCTCATCAACTTTGCATCATCCGCAAACATCGACATGTAGGACTCTACGCCTGTAAACATGTCGTTAACATATACAAGAAATAGAATTGGTCCCAGCACCGATCCTTGTGGTACTCCACTTGTTACTGTTCGCCAGTCCGACTTCTCGCCCCTTACCGTAACTCTTTGGCTCCTTCCTGTTAGGTAGTTCCTTATCCATTCTAGGACCTTTCCACCCACCCCCGCCTGCCTCTCGAGCTTGAACAGCAGTCTCATGTGCGGTACTGTATCAAAGGCTTTTTGGCAGTCCAGAAATATGCAGTCTGCCCAACCATCTCTGTCCTGTCTTATCCTCGTTATTTTATCATAGAATTCCAGAAGGTTTGTTAGGCACGATTTCCCTGTCCAGAACCCATGTTGATGTTTGTTCACAAACCTATGTTCTCCAGGTGTGCAACCAGTCGCAGCCTAATTATTCTTTTCCAGTATTTTACAGGGGATGCTTGTCAGTGATACAGGTCTGTAGTTAAGTGCCTCCTCCCTATCTCCTTTCTTGAAGATCGGCACGACATTTGCCTTCTTCCAGCAACTGGGCAATTCTCCTGACATAAGTGACTCATTAAAGATCATTGCCAGAGGCACGCTGAGGGCCTGTGCTGCTTCTTTTAATATCCACGGTGATACTTGTCTGGTCCAACTGCTTTAGTTGCATCTAGAGTTGTCAACTGTTTCATTACCTCCTCTGCTGTCACCTCTATATCTGATAGTCTTTCATCTAGGGTAACCCCTTCCAACAATGGGAGCTGCTCAGGCTCAGTAGTGAACACTCCATGGAAACTGGCATTCAGTGCCTCGCAGATTTCCTTGTCACTTTCAGTATATGCCCCCTCTGTCTTCCTTAGTCTTGTCACTTGGTCGTTCACCGACATTTTTCTTCTTATATGACTGTGTAGTAACTTAGGTTGTTTTTTCGCTTTGATTGCAATATCGTTCTCATAGTCCCTTTCCGATGTTCGTCTTATGTTAATGTAATCGTTCCTAGCCCTGTTGTATCTGCTTCTGTTGTCCTCTGTTCTTTGTCTTCTGTACTTCCTCCACTCCCGTCTGCTGGCCATTTTTGCTTCCTGACACTGTCTATTAAACCATGGGTTATTATATTCCTTGTGTGTGTGTGTGTGTGTGTGTGTGTGTGTGTGTGTGTGTGTGTGTGTGTGTGTGTGTGTGTGTGTGGGGTGTGTGTGTGTGTGTGTGTGTGTGTGTGTGTGTGTGTGTGTGTGTGTGTGTGTGTGTGTGTGTGTGTGT
>NC_091189.1:9400218-9410218 GCF_040958095.1 Procambarus clarkii
CCCCCTACCTCTACCACAACCTCCTTACATCTACCACAACCACCCCCTCTACCACAAACCCATCCACCTCTACCACAACCCCCTTCCAACCTCTACCACAACCCCCCAACCTTTACCACAACCCCCTAACCTCTAACACAACCCACAGTCTCCCAAGAACCCCCTTATCCCCCTACATTCACCACAATTCCCCCCACCAACCTCCCCGAACATGCAGGTGACGCAGTGACAACTGTCTACCTGTTGGTGGTTGTGAGGGCCAAGGTCCCTGCGGCCCGGCGGTGGTCTGACCAGGCCCTCCTGGTCCGTAGTCTGAAGAGCAAGTCAGCGGATCTCTTAGCCAGTACAATGCCGTCACGCCCATCAACCTCATCCATTATGGATGAAAAGGAGGCCGATGGAGAGGATCCGCAATTGCAATAATTCGTCTCGGATACAAGTATCAATGAAGATTGAAAGGGGGGGGAGGGGGGATGGAAACAACACCTGAAGACCAAAGTTGCAAGAATTTGCAACATGAGCGAAGGACACCGTCTGAACCTGAGAGACTGCGGCCGTCCAGGAGATATAATATAACCCTCACATTATTTGGGTCAGGAAAGACCTTTTTGGGGTTTTAGTCAAAATATAGATACTGTCCTTAAAAGGTCCCCCCCCCCTCCCACTTCGCGCCCGCAAGATAACGTAAACTTGAGAGTCGTAAGATGTTAATTCCTTGTTTGACAGTCTGTTCACTTGAGGCAGTTAGAGGCAGCTGCGTCTGGGTACAAGTGACACGATGAACAACCATGTGACTTGTTCCTGTTGATGAGGGGAGAGGAGGTTGTTCAAGTTCAAGTTCAAGTATGTTAATTGAGACAAGGAAAAATACATCTCAAAGGGATAGGGTAGCTTAGGCTATTTCTACCTCCCCTTCAGGAGGTTGTTATATAAATGCTGCTATGGCGGTATGTTCACCCGCTATCGTGCCCACTCCTGTGCCAGGTAAGTCCACTACGGGTTCACCATAGCCCGTGCTACTTGGAACTTTTGGTTCCCAGTAGCTGAATCTTAAACAACAACAACAACAACGGTATGTTCACTCACAGGATGAGTGACGCTGGCCAATAAATTAGCCCTCCGTGGGTACATTAGAATGAAAATAATGAGTAGAGAGAGAGAGGGAGGCGCCACAGTGGATTTGAGGGGTGATAGGGAGGTGTAGAGGAGGAGGGAAGGAGAGAGAGAGGGCGTGGAGGGAGAGGACAGAGGAGACTGCCTGAGGATAGGGGATGGTAGATGTGTATGTGTGTGGGGGGGGGGGGGTGGCGGAGACGGGGGAGATGTCCCAACACTCTCGTTATTAAGACCATGCCACCCACGACGACCCACCCATGCCACCCACGACGACCCACCCATGCCACCCACGACGACCCACCCATGCCACCCACGACGTCACACACATGCCACCCACGACGACCCACACCCATGCCACCCACGACGACCCACCCATGCCACCCACGACGACCCACACCCATGCCACCCACGACGACCCACCCATGCCACCCACGACGACCCCACCCATGCCACCCACGACGACCCACCCATGCCACCCACGACGACCCACCCATGCCACCCACGACGACCCACCCATGCCACCCACGACGTCACACCCATGCCACCCACGACGACCCACCCATGCCACCCACGACGACCCACCCATGCCACCCACGACGACCCACACCCATGCCACCCACGACGACCCACCCATGCCACCCACGACGACCCACACCCATGCCACCCACGACGAACCACCCATGCCACCCATGACGACCCACACCCATGCCACCCACGACGACCCACCCATGCCACCCACGACGACCCACACCCATGCCACCCACGACGAACCACCATGCCACCCACGACGACCCACCCGTGCCACCCACGACGTCACAACCCATGCCACCCACGACGACCTACCCATGCCCACCCACGACGACCCACCCATGCCACCCACGACGTCCCACCCATGCCACCCACGACGACCCACCCATGCCACCACGACGTCACACCCATGTCACCCACGACGACCCACCATGCCACCCACGACGTCACACCCATGCCACCCACGACGACCCACCCATGCCACCCACGACGACCCACCCATGCCACCCACGAACGACCCACCCATGCCACCCACGACGACCTACCCATGCCACCCACGACGCCCCACCCATTGCCACCCACGACGTCACACAAATGCCACCCACGACGACCCACCCATGCCACCCACGACGACCCACCCATGCCACCACGACGTCACACCCATGCCACCAAGACGTCACACACATGCCACCCACGACGACCCACCCATGCTACCCACGACGACCCACCCATGCCACCCACGACGACCCACCCGTGCCACCCACGACGACCCACCCGTGCCACCCACGACGTCACACCCATGCCACCCACGACGACCTACCCATGCCACCCACGACGACCCACCCATGCCACCCACGACGTCCCACCCATGCCACCCACGACGACCCACCCATGCCACCCACGACGACCTACCCATGCCACCCATGACGACTCACCCATGCAACCCACGACGACCCACCCATGCCACCCACGACGACTCACCCATGCCACCCACGACGACCCACCCATGCCACCCACGACGACCTACTCATGCCACCCACGACGACCCCACCCATGCCACCCACGACGACCCACCCATGCCACCCACGAACGACCTACCCATGCCACCCACGACGACTCACACATGCCACCCACGACGACCCACCCATGCCACCCACGACGACCCACCCATGCCACCCACGACGACCCTACCCATAGCCACCCACGACGACCCACCCATGCCACCCACGACGACCCACCCATGCCACCCACGACGACCCACCCATGCCACCCACGACGTCCCACCCATGCCACCCACGACGACCCACCCATGCCACCCACGACGTTCCACCCATTCCACCCACGACGACCCACCCATGCCACCCACGACAACCCACCCATGCCACCCACGACGTCCCACCCATCCCACCACGACGACCCACCCATGCCACCCACGACGACCCCACCCATGCCACCCACGACGACCCTACCCATGCCACCCACGACGACCCTACCCATGCCACCCACGACCCTACCCATGCCACCCACGACGAGCCTACCCATGCCACCCACGACGTCACACCCATGCCACCCACGACGACCCACCCATGCCACCCACGACGACCCACCCATGCCACCCACGACGACCCTACCCATGCCACCCACGACGACCCACCCATGCCACCCACGACGACACTACCCATGCCACCCACGACGACCCACCCATGCCACCCACGACGACCCTACCCATGCCACCCACGACGACCCACCCATGCCACCCACGACGACCCTACCCATGCCACCCACGACGACCCTACCCATGCCACCCACGACGACCCACGACGACCCTACCCATGCCACCCACGACGACCCACGACGACCCTACCCATGCCACCCACGACGACCCACCCATGCCACCCACGACGACCCACCCATGCCACCCACGACGACTCACTTATGCCACCCACGACGACCCACCCGTGCCACCCACGACGTCACACCCATGCCACCCACGACGACCCACCCATGCCACCCACGACGACCCACCCATGCCACCCACGACGACCCACCCATGCCACCCACGACGACCCACCCATGCCACCCACGACGACCCACCCATGCCACCCACGACGACCCACCCATCCCACCCACGACGACCCACCCATGCCACCCACGACGACCCACCCATGCCACCCACGACGACCCACCCACGACGACCCACCCATGCCACCCACGACGACCCACCCATGCCACCCACGACGACCCACCCATGCCACCCACGACGACCCACCAACCACCCTACCACTACCAACAATAACAAAAACACGCGGAAGATATATTAGGCGCTTCAGGCAGAACAATAATTTATCAAAACAGCCTAATTATCGCGAGGTGTTAAAAACACCTTTAAATATCTAGCAATATAAACAAATACAATTATCAGTACACCATGAAAGACACGCCTATGAACGAGGGAACACCCTGAGGGCCTGTACACCCTGAGGACCTGTACACCCTGAGGGCCTGTACACCCTGAGGACCTGTACACCCTACACCCTGAGGGCCTGTACACCCTGAGGACCTGTACACCCTGAGGACCTGTACACCCTGAGGACCTGTACACCCTACACCCTGAGGGCCTGTACACCCTACACCCTGAGGACCTGTACACCCTACACCCTGAGGGCCTGTACACCCTGAGGCCCTGTACACCCTACACCCTGAGGCCCTGTACACCCTACACCCTGAGGCCCTGTACACCCTGAGGCCCTGTACACCCTACACTCTGAGGCCCTGTACACCCTGAGGACCTGTACACCCTACACCCTGAGGCCCTGTACACCCTACACCCTGAGGTCCTGTACACCCTACACCCTGAGGCCCTGTACACCCTACACCCTGAGGCCCTGTACACCCTGAGGACCTGTACACCCTACACCCTGAGGCCCTGTACACCCTACACTCTGAGACCCTGTACACCCTACACCCTGAGGGCCTGTACACCCTGAGGACCTGTACACCCTACACCCTGAGGCCCTGTACACCCTACACTCTGAGGCCCTGTACACCCTACACCCTGAGGCCCTGTACACCCTGAGGACCTGTACACCCTACACCCTGAGGCCCTGTACACCCTACACTCTGAGACCCTGTACACCCTACACCCTGAGGGCCTGTACACCCTGAGGGCCTGTACACCCTACACCCTGAGGCCCTGTACACCCTACACTCTGAGGCCCTGTACACCCTACACCCTGAGGTCCTGTACACCCTACACCCTGAGGCCCTGTACACCCTACACCCTGAGGCCCTGTACACCCTACACTCTGAGGCCCTGTACACCCTGAGGCCCTGTACACCCTACACCCTGAGGCCCTGTACACCCTACACTCTGGGACCCTGTACACCCTGAGGGCCTGTACACCCTACACCCTGAGGCCCTGTATACCCTACACCCTGAGGGCCTGTACACCCTACACCCTGAGGGCCTGTACACCCTACACCCTGAGGGCCTGTATACCCTACACCCTGAGGGCCTGTACACCCTACACCCTGAGGGCCTGTACACCCTACACCCTGAGGCCCTGTACACCCTACACCCTGAGGCCCTGTACACCCTACACCCTGAGGCCCTGTACACCCTACACCCTGAGACCCTGTACACCCTACACCCTGAGGGCCTGTACACCCTACACCCTGAGGCCCTGTACACCCTACACCCTGAGGCCCTGTACACCTTACACCCTGAGGCCCTGTACACCCTACACCCTGAGGCCCTGTATACCCTACACCCTGAGGCCCTATACACCCTACACCCTGAGGGCCTGTACACCCTACACCCTGAGGCCCTGTACACCCTACACCCTGAGGCCCTGTACACCCTACACCCTGAGGCCCTGTACACCCTACACCCTGAGGCCCTGTACACCCTACACCCTGAGGCCCTGTACACCCTACACCCTAAGGCCCTATACACCCTACACCCTGAGGCCCTGTACACCCTACACCCTGAGGCCCTATACACCCTACACCCTGAGGGCTTGTACACCCTACACCCTGAGGGCCTGTACACCCTACACCCTGAGGCCCTGTACACCAGGGTACAGGGCTTCTTGCCTTAAACACGATTAACATTAATATACCTTTAAACTCATTATACACAGATATACAGAGTCACAGGGTCGAACAAGAGCGACCAAATAGGTTTCCTAGGGCCATGGACTGGAAGCCTATTAGGCAAGAGGTCCTTGTCCCCCCTCCCCCAAAGGTCAACGACTGACCTCCCTCCAGTATGCAACCCACAACAGCTGCCTAACTCCCGCGGACCTATTTACTGCTAGGTGACCAGAAACATCAGTTATGAGGAAGGGAAGGGAAGGGAACAATCAGGGAAAGTGCCAAGCCATTACGACTATATAGCACTTGGAAAGGGTCAGGATAAGGATGTGGGATGGAACGGGGGGGGGGTAGGAACGGTGCCCAACCACTTGGACGGTTGGGGATTGAACGCCGACCTGCATGAAGCGAGACCGTCGCTCTACCGTCCAGCCCAAGTGGTTGAGGAATGTGTCCAAACGTCACTTTCTGCCCGGGAATCGAACCCGGAACTATTGGGTCGTGAGGTGACTGCGCTGAGCACTGCCCTACAGCGAAGCAAAGTTTGTATTTTCAATGTCGTCTTAATGTGATATTTTTAACTGAAGGGTCTTGGCATTTCCGGTGGGTAGAGGCGCCACCTGTGGTCGCCCTCGGGCCTGCCTGGAGCCCAGTCTACCTGGAATATACCTGGAGTTAGAATACGCCATGTGGTGGTACAGGGGTTAAGGTGCGCGGCTGGGAGTAAGTACCCAGATCGCGGGTTCAAGTCACCTCAGTGCTCCGGTTGATTTTCTCATTGATATGTCGGGTTAGTGTGATCTCTTTGTGTATACCTTGAAGTACTCTCAAGGGAATTTATTTCCACGACGGATATACCTGATACACCTGTAACAGTGACATGTCTATTCTCTTATTGGAAAGTACTCATTGAATGGTTTTTGTATTTACAGTATATATGTATTTACTGATTTATATATACAAGTTCTGACATTCTTGTACAGCCACCAGCACGCATAGCGTCTCGGACAAGTCCTTAATCCTAATTGTCTCCCGGAATACGACCAGCTAAATCTTTTAACAACCAGGCAACCATTCACTGCTGGGTGAACAGAGGCTGCTGTTAAGGATTGACGCCCGGTCAATCCTCCCTGGCCAGGATACGAACCCAGGCCAAAACTCGCGACGCACCAGCCAGTGTTTTACCACTGTGTCACGGGGACTGTTAAACAAGCAGAGCAGAATGGTGCCAGCAGAACAAGGCGGAGAACCATACAAGATGATAACTATAATTGGTAAGAAAAATATACACAACAGCCGAAGTGTATTAGCGACCTTTGACGTTTTCACTCAGGCCTGCAGCAATATAGGCCTACAGGCCTTCCTACAGGTGTTGTTAGTGCCGTAAACCCTTAAGATAGGTACCATATAGATAAAGATGGTTATCTCCGGCTTTGATATCCTTTATCACCTCCCTTCATCATTGTTCTATCCTTCATGATTATTCCAACCATCCCTCACTATCCTCTTCCCTCCCCACTATTCCAGCCCTCACTCCTCCGTCACTATTCCACCGTTCTTCTACTATCCATACCCTCCTCTACCCTGTCCATCACTATTGCAGATTGAGGAATAATAAGATAATGGAATAATAGTAAGATAATGGAAGACTTAATAGGTTCTGGTGACACAAAATATCTTAAGATGGGTACACCCCGCTGCTGAACCCATTACGACTCCACGAGGCGTAATCAATGGACAATTAATGATGTGAATCATACCAGATAATTGTGAGAGCGAGCTAGGTGGCGCCGCACTAACTATGGCCATTATATGAGCTGTAGTTAACTCGATGACGCAGATAACACAACCCATAATTATAAGTATTTTTATAAACAGGTCTTTAGTAGTTACCTGCCCCCGGAATCAGCCTAAGTAAGGACGCTTATCTCCGCTGGATTCGGGATCGAAATTGATTTCAACAAGGTCATGTGTGGATATACTGGGGGAGGGGGAGGGGGAGGGGGGAGGGGGAGGAACTCCTTAAGTGTTACGTAAGGAGCAGGATGATGGTGGTGGTGGTAGTGTTGCTTATGTAATAGAGCTGACCTAATAGTGACCACTGGGAAGTGAGATCTATCTCAGTATATGCCCCCCTCCTACTTTCACTCGGAGGGGCACTCCCTCAATGTAATTTCACTCACATTTGAATTCCGACCTTGAAGTTGTGGATGCAGTTGGCTTGCACGACTTCTTTCGATGGATTGCACTTGATGATCACCCGTACAGGGTAACAGATATGTCCTCACCATTAGTTTGCAGCTTCAATCTATTCCAGGTGTTTCTTATCCTACTTTCAATTGATAAGAGGCCGGCATTGTCCTCCTTGTCTACTCCACTATGTTTCTCTTGCAGATTGCAGTAGCTGCTTTGCCCTTCTGGTAAGTGCCTGGCCACACTAGAGCCAGTCTTACGCAGTCATCGCGGGTAATGATCTCCTCGCTCACAACCACCTCTGGGGCTCAACTTTTCTTGAAGACTATGACTCGGTTATCAATTACCGCAGCTGTCAGGGGCACGTGAATATTAGCGGAGCGCAGGTGGTGTTGCAGGTGGTGTGCTCTGTGTTATGATCTTGCAAGTGCATCTTGCATCTTGCGCAGGTCTGGGGAAGCGGGAGGTGGGACGGAGGCTGGGATGGAGGGAGGAGGGGGGAGTAGGGACAGATGCTGGGACAAACTCCCACCATATCCCAATTAGTCACGCGTATCTGGCACGGCCGACGACTCACAATTTAAGGGGGCTGTTCTTTCTTCGCGAAAATTAAGAACATAACCTTACACATTCTTTAAATTTCGTAGCGATCATTAAGAGTCATCCTCGTTCCGCTAAACTAGAGGTCACAAGCGGTGAAACGTTTACCTGCCAAATTTGTGCAGGTGAGAGTGGAGGCCTAAGTCCGCGTAGATAAAAGTCAAGGCCTATGAAGAGGCCTGAGTGGAAGGATGTCCCAATATCCCTTTCTCTTCCATCTTTGCTTCTTCCTCCCTGATCTCGTTTCACTTGTTTCACCCCGTGATTCTTAGTGATTCTTATTGTCCCCTTTCATTCTCACTCCCTTCTTTTAATCTCTCTCTCTCTCTCTTTCTTTCTCTCTTTCTCTCTTTCTCTCTCTCTCTCTCTCTCTCTCTCTCTCTCTCTCTCTCTCTCTCTCTCTCTCTCTCTCTCTCTCTCTTTCTCTCTTTCTTTCTCTCTTTCTCTCTTTCTTTCTCTCTTTCTCTCTTTCTCTCTTTCTCTCTCTCTCTCTCTCTCTCTCTCTCTCTCTCTCTCTCTCTCTCTCTCTCTCTCTCTCTCTCTCTCTCTCTCTCTCTCTCTCTCTCTCTCTCTCTCTCTCTCTCTCTCTCTCTCTCTCTCTCTCTCTCTCTCTCTCTCTCTCTCTCTCTCTCTCTCTCTCTCTCTCTCTCTCTCTCTCTCTCTCTCCCTGGTGGTAGCTGTGGTCCTGTACCGTGCAGGGAGGCGCCGTGTTGCTCCACACACCCTCCAGGTCCCCATCATTGTCTTCCCCTCAGCAGCAACCTGCTATTTGCGTCCCATTAATAAGATGCAATTGTTAAGCGCTCGATAATGAAGACTTCCAACAGATATTCTTCAGTTTCAGACAAGCAACGGAGTGTTGTCAAACGAATTTCACATTGTGGTGTTGCACTCAACTCAATGTTAAAGGTTACAAGGTTACAACTCTTCACAATGCATGTTTTCTCTTTCACAAAGTTGACACGTGGTGTATTCGACATTTTCATAAAGTTGACACGTGGTGTATTCGACATTTTCATAAAGTTGACACGTGGTGTATTCGACACTTTCACAAAGTTGACACGTGGTGTATTCGACACTTTCATAAAGTTGACACGTGGTGTATTCGACACTTTCATAAAGTTGACACGTGGTGTATCCGACACTTTCATAAAGTTGACACGTGGTGTATCCGACACTTTCATAAAGTTGACACGTGGTGTATTCGTCACTTTCACAAAGTTGACACATGATGCATTCGACATTTGGGGTTAGAGAAAGGCACCAGATATGTCTATATCCCAACAGTATTCTGGCCACTATGGCTTATTTCCGAGTTACACTTGCTCTATTAGTTCCTTGACTCATGGTGCCAGGGCCGAGGCCACGAGGACCAGAGAAGAGTGCACTTCCAGTAGAGCAAAATGAGGGAAGGGTGACAAGAATGCAGCAGGACGAGGGTAGGGTGACTAGGGTGTGAACAGTGAGG
>NC_091189.1:9415218-9472718 GCF_040958095.1 Procambarus clarkii
CTCCAATGGGCACAAGTCAAAGACAGGGGCGTCCAGCGGTGGTACTATAGTGCCCTGAGGGGAACTAGTCTCGCTAAATACCCGTTTCCAACTTGTATGTAATAAATACGAGCCCGGCTCCTGTGCCAGGTAAGTCCACTACGGGCTCGCCATAGCCCGTCCTCCTTGGAACTTTTTGTTCCTAGTAGCTGAATCAAAAACATAATAAATACGATAGGCGCATCTTCGCCTCAAAAAGGTTGTATTAATATTAAGGGCTTTACCTTACGAATACCTTGAGAGGTATATCTTAGGTCTATTTTTATGATAATCGCATAATATCAGACATGTCTGTACTACGCAAGGCCAACGTTCGCCAGCCTTCATGTGTTAGCTATTGGTATATCTTATGGTGATGATGAAGAAGCAACGTTTGTGCTGGAAGTGTGGGTCTCTCTGGCGGCTGACCTGCTGGCCACAACATGCATGCAGAGGGCAGATCACCCGCCTCATGCTCACTGAATTGTAAATTATCAAACTAGTCGTACCAGTGATTCAGCTCCACCAAGTTCAAGCCGGGTTCAGCAATGTGTGTTTTAAAAGGCGGAGGCGGTTGCTTGCTTGCTTGCGAGAGAGAGAGAGAGAGAGAGAGAGAGAGAGAGAGAGAGAGACGGGGAGGGAGAGACGGGGAGGGAGAGATCTTTGGCTAAGACGGCCAGCCTATGTAATAGATATTAGACTAGGCATCCGGAAGGGATATAAATCTCTTGGTCAATTACTTCCTTGGTTCGGTCCCCAATGAAATGTCCTAGTTACCAGTTACCATGATCAATAGGGCTGTTTGTGCTGGCAGCTAAACCATTATTTGGATATCAGGAAAGCTCTGGAGGAACTTAGTTTCGTCTTCATGAGGACCCACTAGACGACACATCACGGAAGAACAGAAAGCAGTTTTGGGTTCCTCTCTATGCTGGCATTTTAGTTACCGAGGTTATTTTGAGGTTATCTTGATGATGAACTGTATTTATTTCAACTGCACGTAAGAACATAAGTAAACTGCGAAAAGCCTACATTACTGGCCTATACGAGGTAGCTTATATTTATATCTACCCAAACCCTCTCACATATATGTTAAACCTCCGTTTAATATAATCAGTGCCTCTATTTGACATAGGAAATTCTCAGTCTCAAAATTCATACATTGCTCGTTCTTATGTTAAAGAATGCACGAGTAGCTTTTTAGGAACTAGTTCACTTGTGTGAATGACTTAATGCGGACAATATATATTCACTATATACTTCCCAATTGAACAGTTTCACAACGCGTGCAACGCTGGAATGAAAACTAATCCAGTCTAGACAGGCGTCCTTGCCTGTGTTTGCACCTCTTGTTGCCGCCCAGCACAGCTGACAGTCTCCAGTCTATCGTGACTGTGTGAGGGGGTCAGTTCCTCAACCCATTATGTGCCCCTGGAACCCCTTCCACCACCGCCCACGGGATGGGGGGGTATGGGGTGCATAATAAGAGACTAAACTGACCTGCCTCTCGTGGCAGACGACCAAAGGTGCACACGCACACCCTTGGACCCCTGCAAGAGTTCGTGTACCCTCCTTGGGCTTTGCAGTATGAGCACAAGTGAACTTTTGTTTATCTAACGATAGCTTCTCCGTCCATCTATATCAGACTGGGACACCGGTATACCGTCTTGGGACACCGGTATACCGTCTTGTGACCCATATACTTCGCCCATAAAAGCAATATATTTTTCACTATACACAAGCCTAGAAAGATGTTCTTCAGCACACATTAACACAAACAAATATAGAACATTTCAGTATTTAAGATAACAGATTTGTTCAATAAAGGACAGGGAAAAAAGTAAGGAATCTTCTCCACAGAAGACAGTAAAAACTGAACACTTGCACTGAAGAGACGACCAGGAAGGCATCGACTATTAACAAGACTTCTACAACTCCACCAGCCAACCCCCCTTCATCTAACTCACATACGAGTACTAGTTAATTGAACCTGTTTATACAGTCAGGAATAAATTTAATCAACTATTACGTCTTAACTAATTCGTAAATCAATCGAGAAGATAAACTCAGTGTAAATGATAGTGGTGATGGCCGGGCGCTCCGTGTCGCTAGCCAGAAGCAGAAATACACGGGGTAAATGCTTGTATAATGACCCATCTGGACCAGATGGGTCCCAAAGACCCATCAAACAGTAGGAGACAAAGAGTGATTCAGGTAAATAAATGCCCATAATACTGCCTCTGGGCGCACCTGTTCTCGCCTGGCTGGGTCAGGTCAGAAGATAGGGAGGGGCCAGATAGTGCAGGATAGAGCGCAGCATTCTCAAGTGTATTTGCGGACACTCTAAAATACAAATACACATACGGAGACGGGCAGATACACGAGTATACACGTTAATATACGGACAGTCATACCTACGGACGAATGTATTCTCCAGCATCTCTCTGTGTGAGGCAGGAATGAGATTGTAATGAGACAGTGGAGGAATGGAGAATGGCGAGGTTGTAGGAGGTGAGGTTGGAAAAAAAGAAGAGGTGAGAAGAGGTTTAAGAGAGGAGTAGGAGCAAGGGAGGAGAGAAGAGGCGGGAGATAAAGGGTGCAACAGCAAGTGAGACGGAGAAGGCAACTCTTATTTATATCAAACAAAACTCATTCAAATATAAATATATATACGTCCAACCTCAGCTTGTATGTTGTTGTTAAAGATTCGCTACCTGGAACAAAAAGATCCAAGTAGCACGGGCTATGGTGAGCCCGTAGTGGAGTTATCTCAGCTTGTAAGAATCCAAGTATTACACGTCTATCATATTGCCCGCAAACACCGACAAGTGGAATGAAGACCAGGAAAGCTGAGAGCAATTCACCCACCAACAACTTACGGGCTCACCATAGCCCATGCTACTTGGAACTTGTTCAGAGTACCTGAATCTATAACAACAACAACAACTCGACAACACCTGCACCCACACCCCCCACCAAGCCTCCAAGAGACCAAACCCGCAACCCAACACCAACCCAAGCAACCCCCCACCCCAAGCTGGGGGCGAGTTAAATCATTGCCTAGAGGGAAAGGGGGATGGAGGGGGGGTAAGGGGATGGAGATGTTGTTACCATGAGACAAGCATCAATAAACAAGGCTGTGTGTGCAATTCAATTACCTTTCATTAGCACCCGGGCCGGAGGGCGCCTGATCTAGCGTCTGTAATATTGGGCTCCTGAGCCCTCCCCACCCTCCCCCCTCCACCAGCCTGGTCTTGTACCTCCACGTCAGTGTGTCTTGTGTCTATTACCTGCCACTACAGTTACATTGCCCTGGTACATACCGGCTAAGGGTATGATGTATTGTTATAGTGATCATATATAGTATATATGATCAGTATGACAGATATGCTGTTACACTGATCATATGCTATATATGATCAGTATAACATTATATGCTGTTATACTGATGCAGTATAACAGCGACATACGCTGTGTATGTTCGTCTATCACTTGGATATATTTTGTATTATTCACTATAACTCGAGGTTTGGTCGCTAAACCTAGCGCTCCAGTTGTGTTCCCCTCCAGGTACTGAATAGTGCAAATGATACACACATGTGATCGCCACATCTGACTGATACACCTTAGCGATACACCTGACTGTTTACACCCGGCAACAATCACATAACAGATTACACTTGGAAAATAATTAGAAGGATTATTGTTGTTGTTTTTAGAGTCAGCTACTCGGAACAAAAAAGTTTGCAAGTAGAACGGACTATGGTGATCCCGTAGTGGACTTACAGCCCCTCTCCTGGACCAGGTAACTCTCCTAGAGCCAAGACAGTCCCCATCCCCCCTTCAAGAGCAGAGATTCAGTAGGTGTGTTCAAGAGACACTTATATCAACATCAAGGGGGCCCAAAAGAAAGCTTTATATACACCATATAACATTTATATACAACTTTATATAACAACCTAATTGACCAGACCACCAAACCAGGTCTGGTCAGCGACCGGGCCGCTGGGACGTTGATCCCTGTAACCGTCACAAGGTATCCCGCAAGGTTTCTGTGAACGATACACCTGTGAAGTATACACCTGTCAAGAGGTAAGTTTACCAGGGTGTATGACTGGCAGTCATACACCTGAGTGTTGGCTAAATAATACACAGCAGAAAATTGAATGCAAATCCCGTTCCATTTGTCGAACCGGCTTATCCGACCGTGTTGATGGTGGCTCGGTACGGTGTCCCAGTACGGTGTCCCGGTACGGTGTCCCCGGTACGGTGTCCCGGTACGGTGTCCCCGGTACGGTGTCCCGGTACGAGCCACGATATCACTTCCCCCCGGTACTGATCCTTGTTCTGTTGTCAGTGGACAGTGATAACTGCCCCGGTTTGATTGCAAAATGAAACCAGGAGGCATGGCAGGATGTGCGAAATTCTGGTTGCAAAGCAGAGGTGCAACAGGTACGCTGAGAGAGAACTGTCAACATCAAGAGCCCAAAAACGTTTCAGCAATCCCACTATACGTGACTGGCCGACCTCTCAAGGTGTTCAAAAAGAGCATCTGATAAACATACCCCAAAAGGTATACCTGACGTTAGCTGCGTCTAACAGCCTGGTTGACCAGACCACCAACAAGGAGGCCTGGCCAGGGACCAACCGGGCCGCGCAAGTTTCGGGTCCTCTTTCCCAGTAGTGTCCCTGGTACCGGTATGACCCGGTAATTATCCCGGTCGTATCCTACGATCTGGTTCCCTCTCTCTCTCTCTCGGGTTTATGGTCCTAGTTCCAATGTTATACTGACACACTTCCCAGGTAATGGCTCCAGTCCTAATGCTACGCTGACCATCCCAGCCGATAATGGTTCAGGTAATCACCACATTCGTGAGTAATATATATATATATATATATATATATATATATATATATATATATATATATATGCGAACAAGCCTGAATGGTCCCCAGGACATATGCAACTGAAAACTCACACCCCAGAAGTGACTCGAACCCATACTCCCAGAAGCAACGCATCTGGTATGTACAAGACGCCTTAATCCACTTGACCATCACGACCGGACAAAATGAGGTGATAGCCGAGGCTATTTGAACCACCCCACCGCCGGCACTCGGATAGTTATCTTGGGCATAGCATTTTACCAAATCACCTCATTCTTTGGGGCAACACGTGAGGAACACAAATGCGAACAAGCCTGAATGGTCCCCAGGACATATGCAACTGAAAACTCACACCCCAGAAGTGACTCGAACCCATACTCCCAGAAGCAACGCATCTGGTATGTACAAGACGCCTTAATCCACTTGACCATCACGACCGGACAAAATGAGGTGATAGCCGAGGCTATTTGAACCACCCCACCGCCGGCACTCGGATAGTTATCTTGGGCATAGCATTTTACCAAATCACCTCATTCTTTGGGGCAACACGTGAGGAACACAAATGCGAACAAGCCTGAATGGTCCCCAGGACATATGCAACTGAAAACTCACACCCCAGAAGTGACTCGAACCCATACTCCCAGAAGCAACGCATCTGGTATGTACAAGACGCCTTAATCCACTTGACCATCACGACCGGACAAAATGAGGTGATAGCCGAGGCTATTTGAACCACCCCACCGCCGGCACTCGGATAGTTATCTTGGGCATAGCATTTTACCAAATCACCTCATTCTTTGGGGCAACACGTGAGGAACACAAATGCGAACAAGCCTGAATGGTCCCCAGGACATATGCAACTGAAAACTCACACCCCAGAAGTGACTCGAACCCATACTCCCAGAAGCAACGCATCTGGTATGTACAAGACGCCTTAATCCACTTGACCATCACGACCGGACAAAATGAGGTGATAGCCGAGGCTATTTGAACCACCCCACCGCCGGCACTCGGATAGTTATCTTGGGCATAGCATTTTACCAAATCACCTCATTCTTTGGGGCAACACGTGAGGAACACAAATGCGAACAAGCCTGAATGGTCCCCAGGACATATGCAACTGAAAACTCACACCCCAGAAGTGACTCGAACCCATACTCCCAGAAGCAACGCATCTGGTATGTACAAGACGCCTTAATCCACTTGACCATCACGACCGGACAAAATGAGGTGATAGCCGAGGCTATTTGAACCACCCCACCGCCGGCACTCGGATAGTTATCTTGGGCATAGCATTTTACCAAATCACCTCATTCTTTGGGGCAACACGTGAGTTTTCAGTTGCATATGTCCTGGGGACCATTCAGGCTTGTTCGCATTTGTGTTCCTCACGTGTTGCCCCAAAGAATGAGGTGATTTGGTAAAATGCTATGCCCAAGATAACTATCCGAGTGCCGGCGGTGGGGTGGTTCAAATAGCCTCGGCTATCACCTCATTTTGTCCGGTCGTGATGGTCAAGTGGATTAAGGCGTCTTGTACATACCAGATGCGTTGCTTCTGGGAGTATGGGTTCGAGTCACTTCTGGGGTGTGAGTTTTCAGTTGCATATGTCCTGGGGACCATTCAGGCTTGTTCGCATTTGTGTTCCTCACGTGTTGCCCCAAAGAATGAGGTGATTTGGTAAAATGCTATGCCCAAGATAACTATCCGAGTGCCGGCGGTGGGGTGGTTCAAATAGCCTCGGCTATCACCTCATTTTGTCCGGTCGTGATGGTCAAGTGGATTAAGGCGTCTTGTACATACCAGATGCGTTGCTTCTGGGAGTATGGGTTCGAGTCACTTCTGGGGTGTGAGTTTTCAGTTGCATATGTCCTGGGGACCATTCAGGCTTGTTCGCATTTGTGTTCCTCACGTGTTGCCCCAAAGAATGAGGTGATTTGGTAAAATGCTATGCCCAAGATAACTATCCGAGTGCCGGCGGTGGGGTGGTTCAAATAGCCTCGGCTATCACCTCATTTTGTCCGGTCGTGATGGTCAAGTGGATTAAGGCGTCTTGTACATACCAGATGCGTTGCTTCTGGGAGTATGGGTTCGAGTCACTTCTGGGGTGTGAGTTTTCAGTTGCATATGTCCTGGGGACCATTCAGGCTTGTTCGCATTTGTGTTCCTCACGTGTTGCCCCAAAGAATGAGGTGATTTGGTAAAATGCTATGCCCAAGATAACTATCCGAGTGCCGGCGGTGGGGTGGTTCAAATAGCCTCGGCTATCACCTCATTTTGTCCGGTCGTGATGGTCAAGTGGATTAAGGCGTCTTGTACATACCAGATGCGTTGCTTCTGGGAGTATGGGTTCGAGTCACTTCTGGGGTGTGAGTTTTCAGTTGCATATGTCCTGGGGACCATTCAGGCTTGTTCGCATTTGTGTTCCTCACGTGTTGCCCCAAAGAATGAGGTGATTTGGTAAAATGCTATGCCCAAGATAACTATCCGAGTGCCGGCGGTGGGGTGGTTCAAATAGCCTCGGCTATCACCTCATTTTGTCCGGTCGTGATGGTCAAGTGGATTAAGGCGTCTTGTACATACCAGATGCGTTGCTTCTGGGAGTATGGGTTCGAGTCACTTCTGGGGTGTGAGTTTTCAGTTATATATATATATATATATATATATATATATACCAAATTGCTCTACCAGCCTTCCTTTCCTCCTCCCATGCATCGCACGACCTCGTCAGAGATATTTTACCTGCAACCCTGAGAGATTCAGCAGGAATACACGATCCTGCTTTCACTGAATGTTCAAATCAGTGGGATGTTCTTGCAGCCCCAGCAACCATTATAGAGCCAACAAAACAACACAAACAGTCCGGCTGGGACCACCCTCTAGTGGAAAAAGTAGCTGATGCCATGCTCAGCGTCGCAACATCAGACAAGGAGAAAGCCCGCCTCAGAGCTGTGCGTGCCCCCCATGCAGGAGACTTCCTCCTGGCAGTACCCATGTCAGCAATGGGCACGCGCCTAGATCCAGAATCCCTTCGTGTAGCAGTGGCCCTCCACCTTGGTGCCCCAATTCACACTGAATACAAGTGTATTTGCAACAGGGTGGAAGCAGACCAATACGGACTGCATGGGTTGCATTGCGGAAGCACAAAGGGCTGGCATGCAAGACACGAATGAGGTCAATGACATCATCAAGAGAAGCCTCGTCTCAGCTAGGTGCCCAGCGGAGAGAGAACCTCGCATCCTAGGGGTCCAAAACCCGGATTTCCCCGCACTTCGCCCTTATGGCATCACCATATACTCATGGAAGGAGGATAGACAGTTGGTGTGGGACTACACATGTGTATCCACCCTGGCTGACACCTATGTACACTTCGGAGCTGATCAAGCAGGTGGGGCGGCCAACCACAGGGAAACAGCTAAATCACTCAAGTACAGGCGACTGGAAGGTCAATACCTCTTTGTTCCCATAGCGTCTGAGACGCATGGCCCCTGGGGCAAGAGTGCCTTGGGATTTCTCAAGGAATTGGGTTCCAAGCTCATTGACGTCACCAGAGACCCAAGGGCTTCCAGTTTTTTGTTTCAGCGTCTAAGTGTGGCGATCCAGAGGGAATATGCCTGCTGCGTCCTCGGTTCCTGTCCAGAAGCGGAGGAGCTTCAAGAGATCCATAACCTTTAGGCATTTGTCTTGTATGTCTTGTAACCTTTAAATACACAATAAAGGAAAAAAAAAAAAGGGAAGGGGGTGGTAGGAGAAAAGCACACAGAAACTGTATTGGAGGGGACCTACATTCCCTCCAGTACGTTATGTGTGGTTTCCTCCGAGGCTATGGGTCCCCCTTCTTCCAGCCAGAGGTGGTACTCTTTAATTTAAAAAAAAAAAAATATATATATATATATATATAAAAACAAGGTATACCTTGCGTAAAGCGCGTCGCGAAATGTTTGAAACATTTGATAACAAGCTCCCCCCCTCCCCTCTTCCCCCATCACTCACCTAGATGTACTCACATAGCTGAATTGGAAGGCGGTGTCAGCGTCAGTTCCTAGGGCCCCGTCCAAGCACTCTTTCTCGGTCATTTCCCACCACTTAGTCTTGGGAGACATCACTACCCCGCCCGCCTCCAGCGCCTCTCCACACGGGAGAGAGAGGAAAGGTGTGGCCCCGAGACACAAACAACACAGACCCGGTCGTTAACATCAACCCGTGGTGGACGGGAGGCTCAGGGGACCGACCGGCCCACGAAGAATAAACTATACCTGTACTTGTAAATCACGCTACACTTCCCCCCCCCCCCCCCCCACCCGGCCCGGGGTCACCTGTGATATGTTAGTCGTCAGCTTGAGTCTTGGCCAAGCGTTACATTACGAGGGGGAACAGCTGTGACATCGTCAGTGAGTGCTGATGCGTCAGCCTCCTCTTATGAGATCAATTTGTTGCAAGTCTGTGGCATGTTTCAGGTTTGTGCCATGTTCCGGGTCTGTGGCAGTTGCCGGTGTGTGATGTGTTGCTGGTGTGTGTGACATATAAATGGTTGGCCCGTGTGTGTTTGAAGCAGGTTTGTCGCATGCAGTCACTGTTATCAAGGCAGCCTGCATTCACTCAGCCGCGCCCGCCCTCGCTGCTGATAAGCACAGCAGACGAAGCACCTAATACCTCGATTATACCAGGAGTATACTCGGAGTATAGCTGGAGTATACCAGGAGTGGGTTCTGGGAGTTTTATTACCCGAGCCCGGCCTGAGGCCAGGCTCTTACAGAAAAAAATAACTCGGACCCAATCCACAACGCTGTCCCTCGGTACCAATACTGTTCACACGCTGGTACCATCACTGACCACATCCCGTATCCCGGTACACACCCATACTGACTACATGTCGGTACCAGTATTTGCCACATCCCGGACTCAACACTGACCACATCCCGGCACCAAATACTGACCACATCGATGTTCCAGACAGAACACAATAAGAGTATGAGGGCGCCCTCTGTGGAACACACGAGGGTCGTCGCTTATATTAAACGGTGCACATGTACAGGTACCCGGGCCTCAGGCCAGGCTTGGCCAGTGCAAGAACTCCCGGTATACTCCAGAGTATACCTGGTATAGGACAGCTTCAGTTTACTTGACCACAGTCACCTTGTAGTGATTCCAAGGAGGAGGAGGAGGAGGAGGCGGAGGAGGATTTAGACACAATCAGTGAGTCGTTAGAGAAGGTCACGGGATTACTGAACAACGTATGTTTGGTGCCTTTGTGGAGCTTAAATGAGGCAAGGGAGGGTTTAAAGGTAGCCTGGACCCTCACCTCCCACCACAACCAATAGTCAATGGTTACTGCTTTCCCATGCCCAACCACCTCCGTAACTACCTCCCAGATTCCCCTCCCCCTCCCCCCACCTCCTCTAACTTACCCACTTCTTGTCAACAATACTCTCCCCTTACCCCTCTAATCACCCTAGCTACTCCCCCACTCTGACAATTAACTGTGGCAAGACAGACTAATGAAGCAATATAATGCTTTAACAGACGAGATATGTAGGATGAATTAGGCGGGGAGAAGCCTCACTAATTCACCTATTAATTGACTTTTTTGTGATCGCCATTGACCTCAGCAGCGGTGGTGACCAACACGAGGGACCAGCTGCCACGATCACCAGCTACCCATTACTATATGTCATATCTATTTTCCATTTTTTTAATTTAAAATTTTGCCCGTAAGGACAAGTTTATTGGGCAGTGCCACTCATCCTGTGTGTGAACATACCGCCATAGCAGCATATACAACACTCTTATTTTGTACCCACTGGGTTACTGTACCCACTCCTGCCACTTGTACCAGACACAGCTGGGACGTGCTTAACTGTCTGGTCTGGCCTGAGCCTGACCCCAGGCCAAGCTCGGGGTGTAGAACTCCCGAAACCCTCTCCAGGTATCCTCCAGGTAAGTGACCAGCTCATTAAACAAGGAAGGAAGGAACTACCAGGAGAAAACACCACGCCATTACGACTATATAGCACTTGGAAGGGGTCAGGATAAGGATTTGGGATGGGACGGGGGGGGGGGGGAGGAATGGTGCCCAACCACCACTTGTGGACGGTTGGGTATTGAGCGCCGATCTGCATGAAGCGAAACCATCTCTCTACCTTCCTGCCCAAGTGGTTGGGTGAATAAGATTAACATTTAGCAACCCCTAAAGTTACGTTATCTTGCGGGGGGGGGGGGGGGGCAAAGTAGGAAAATCTTGTAAGAACAGTACCTATACTTGACACATAGTATTTTTTTAACACAAACATGTGGGGTATATTATTGTGCACATGTCTAGTGCCTGACACATGGGCACTGTCTCCCAGGTGGTGGTCAAGGCAAGCTTTAACAAATGATGACACGCTCCTTGCTTGACGGTCACCAATACGTTATTGTTTACCTTGAATTAATGATGGCGGATTTTTTTTAATGATTATAATTGTGTAATGAGCATTGATCTGATCAACACACGCTAGGAATGAGGGAGGAAATGGAGGGGGGGGGGACGGAGAAGGACAGTGAGGGAGATATTTTTGTATTACTGTACCACACTTTGGTATATCTGAATTTGTGCAGACATACCTGTATGAAGGGTTACGGAGTATGTCAAGAGTTATGTGATGCTAAGAAATCCCCATCTCGCAGGATGGTCAGTTATATAGGGTCATGTGATCAGTAGCCTGCACTTGCAATTATTGAATGCAGTGTGAGGATATCCTCTAGAACACCAGCGTGAAAAGTAACTACGAAGCCCCGTGTACCTCATACCTGCAGCACTGGAGGCTCTAATGTCTGGACACTCAATAATGTTGAGGTTGAGCTCTGGCTCTTTGGTCCCGCCTCTCAACCGTCAATCAACTGGTATACAGATTCCTGAGCCTACTGGGCTCTATCATAACTACGTTTGAAACTGTGTATGGAGTCAGCCTCCACCACATCACTTCCTAGTGCATTCCATTCGTTAACTACTCTGACACTGAAAAAATTCTTTCTAATATCTTTGTGGCTCATTTGGGTACTATGTTTCCACATGTGTTCCCGTGTTCGTTTTCCACCCGTGCTAAAGAGTTTGTCTTTGTCCACCCTATCAATTCCCCTGAGAATTTTGTAGGTGGTTATCATGTCTCCTCTTACTCTTCTGTCTTCCAGAGACGTGAGTTTCAGCTCCTTTAGCCTTTCCTCGTAGCTCAGCACTTTCTCTTCATGTGTGAGGTCATGACCCTGTTGCTGCTAACAGCGTTTACACCTAGAATGATCAGGGCCGAGAGAATGATCCCTTGCAGCGTCCTGCCACAGGTAACGGTAGCCCAGCCTGATACTGGCATCCACTAATTCGCACAGTCTGGTGAAGAGGATAGAAGAAAAGAGGGGTGAGGGAGAGGGGTAGGGGCAGGCCTCGTGCCCTCAAGGGCCTCACTGGGCTAACTCGGTCCCTTTATTGCCATTGTGAGAGGACATTTCCATTTGTTGGAAGACATGAATGCCTTTGTTCTTTTGTAGAGTTTGCGTATTCACTTAGTTGTTCGTGCAGGATGAGCGTAAGCTCTTGGGGCCCCGTCTTTTCAGCTGTTTGTAGTGTGACGCGATGACTGGCTCCCGACCTCTTGATTTCACCTACTTTTCGACCTATTTATTAAGTTAGCCTACGATACATGCAACACAAGCTTATTTAGTTATTTTCCTTATTCTTAGGCTATTTCCATAAGTCAGTATGGCTCATGGAACACACTAGTTTTTGGTCGTGAATTCTAGGTAATATTGCTACATCTACACTTGACTTATATACAGCTTCCTTACACTACACACAGAAATCACAACAGAGTGATACATCAAGTGAACAAACCCACAATTTATTTACAGCTTCCTTACATCATGGTAATAATGAAGTCTTTAAGCAAAATATTAATTTCTGCAATTCTTACAGCAGATTAACCCATCTGAATATTTTTCATTATATTTTGCCCCGAGGGGCGAGTTTATTGGGCAGTGTCACTTCTCCTGTGACACTGCATGTACAACACTCCCCATGGCAGCATGTACAACACTCCCCAATAGGAAGAAAACCCACTAAGCAGTGGCGTAAACTTACCATTAACAACTCTCTTGAGGTTATCTTGAGACGGTTTCGGGGCTTATCGTCCTCGCGGCCCGGTCCTCGACAAGGCCTCCTCTTTATTACACATCACCAGGAAGCAGCCTGTAGCAGCTGTCTAACTCCCAGGTACCTATTTACTGCTAGGTAACAGAGGGCATCAGGGTGAAAGAAACAGGACTGCGAATCCGAAGCACTGTCCACTCAGCTGCCAGGCCCCAGCTGGCAGCCACTACATCACCAATTCCACACCCATTATTACTTGCCTTTCCAATATGAACCACAACCACTCTCCAGTAACCAAACCGACCTATCTGGGTAACCACCACCCTCCAACAACCACCACCACCCTCCAACAACAACCACCACCACTACCACCCTCCAACAATCACCACTATCACCCTCCAATCACCACTACCACCAAAAAGAGTGAGAGCGTAATCCAGGTGGTGAGAGGTTGAGAGGCCTGACACTGACGATGGTTAGCTCTCATTACCAGAGAATAAACAGCTGGCCGTCCAGAGGCACCTTTGTACAGGGGGAAGGCTCTCACAAAGGTGCGGTGGCGGGCCACCTTTGTACCCTCCCTCAACCCTCACCCTCCAACCCCACCCATCTCCACCGTCAGACCCCACCCTACACCCTGCGCCTGACAGCTGAGTGGACAGCGCTTCGGATTCGTAATCCTGAGTTCCGGGTTCGATCCCTGGTGGTGGCAGAGATAAATGGGTAAAAAATTGCTTTCACCCTGATGTCCCAGTTGACCTAGCAGTAAATAGGTACCTGGGAGTTAGACAGCTGCTACGGGCTGCGGCCTCCTGTCTATCACCCTTCTTGAATATCGGGACTACATTAGCCGTCTTCCAAATTTTTGGCAGTTCACCTGTTACCAGTGACTTGTTATGCACCATGGCGAGTGGCTAACACAGAGTTTCATCTCCTTCCTTCAGTATCCATGGTGAGATCCGCGCGGGCCTATAGCCTTTGTCACTTCCAACTCTAGCAGATGCTTCCTCACCTCCCCACTGGTAGTCACAAACTCCTCTAGTGGTGTTTGGTTAGATATTCCCTCTCTGATCTCAGGGAATGCCCTTTGCTCTACTGTGAAGACATCCTGGAATTTCTTATTGAGTTCCTCGCACACTTCCTTGTCGTTTGTAGTGAATCTGTCTACCCTTATCCTCAGTTTCATTACCTGTTCCTTCACTGCTGTTTCTTCTCCTGATGTGGCTGTGCAGCAATTTAGGTCTTTGTCTTGCTTGCTATGTCATTTTCATTATGTCTTTCTGCCTCTTTCCTGCTTTTTGTTTATGCGAGAGGTGAGCTGTTTGTGTGAGAGGTGAGCTGTTTGTGCGAGAGGTGAGCTGTTTGTGTGAGAGGTGAGCTGTTTGTGTGAGAGGTGAGCTGTTTGTGCGAGAGGTGAGCTGTTTGTGCGAGAGGTGAGCTGTTTGTGCGAGAGGTGAGCTGTTTGTGCGAGAGGTGAGCTGTTTGTGCGAGAGGTGAGCTGTTTGTGCGAGAGGTGAGCTGTTTGTGTGAGAGGTGAGCTGTTTGTGTGAGAGGTGAGCTGTTTGTGCGAGAGGTGAGCTGTTTGTGCGAGAGGTGAGCTGTTTGTGCGAGAGGTGAGCTGTTTGTGCGAGAGGTGAGCTGTTTGTGCGAGAGGTGAGCTGTTTGTGCGAGAGGTGAGCTGTTTGTGTGAGAGGTGAGCTGTTTGTGTGAGAGGTGAGCTGTTTGTGTGAGAGGCGAGTTCTTTGTGCGAGAGGTGAGCTGTTTGTGCGAGAGGTGAGCTGTTTGTGTGAGAGGTGAGCTGTTTGTGTGAGAGGTGAGCTGTTTGTGCGAGAGGTGAGCTGTTTGTGTGAGAGGTGAGCTGTTTGTGCGAGAGGTGAGCTAACTGTTTTCACCTACCCTGATCTCACAGGGCAGGAAGACTACCATCCAAGGGCCTAACCCCCCCCCCATCCCCTGCTGAGGCAACACTGAAATTTAAAACCCTCTTTTGATGCGTCGAGTAACCCTCCTGCCCTATCTCCCATAGTACCGTACCCTCATACTCTCTCCTCCCATGGTACCGTACCCCTCATACCCTCTCCTCCCATGGTACCGTACCCCTCATATCCTCTCATCCCATGGTACCGTACCCTCATACCCTCTCCTCCCATGATACCGTACCCTAATACTCTCTCCCATGGTACCGTACCCCCTCATACCCTCTCCTCCCATGGTACCGTACCCTAATACTCTCTCCCATGGTACCGTACCCCCTCATACCCTCTCCTCCCATGGTACCGTACCCTAATACTCTCTCCCATGGTACCGTACCCCCTCATACCCTCTCCTCCCATGGTACCGTACCCTAATACTCTCTCCCATGGTACCGTACCCCCTCATACCCTCTCCTCCCATGGTACCGTACCCTCATACCCTCATCTTTCTCTACCATATATCTTTACTCTTGAAGGGGTAACACTCCTTTAGTTCTCCTAATAGTCTCTCCCTTACCTTCAGGTTACCTTGAAGTGCTTCCGGGGCTTAGCGTCCCCGCGGCCCGGTCGTCGACCAGGCCTCCCTTCGTCACACTTGTGTCTCGGCTCCCTCCCTCCCAGTCCCTGTCTTGCTGCTCTCTCTGAACAACGTGTACCCCACACCGTTATTATCAACAGCTTTAAAAACAAAATTAATAAGGAATTTAAACCTAATCACCACACAGGCCTCTCTAATACATCTCAAGCAGTTGCCTGGTACACTCCACACCTCTCCCCTCACACCTCTGTTCCTCACCCCCTTCCACACCTACACTCTTCCCACCCTACACCCTTCCCACACTCTGTGCTGCACATTACTCTCTTCTCCCTCCTCGAACCTGATCCATGCGAGACATGTTATGACGAGGCGAGGTCTAAACCTTTCCCTCCTTTCCCGTCACGCTCTCCCCCCCTCTCTCTCTCTCTCTCTCTCTCTCTCTCTCTCTCTCTCTCTCTCTCTCTCTCTCTCTCTCTCTCTCTCATTCTCCCCTTTATTCCCCTTCTCTCTCTTTTCACTCCTTCCTGGCAAAACATAGCTGCCATTTTGTTTTTAATTTCAATACTGCGAATATTCTTCTTTGAAATATTATTTTACCATTCTGCTGCCTCTACCTATAATGGTTGGCCTCCTGGTTGGCCTCCTGGTTGGCCTCCTGGTTGGCCTCGTGGTTGGTCTCCTGGCTGGCCTCCTGGCTGGCCTCGTGGTTGGTCTCCTGGCTGGTCTCCTGGCTGGCCTCCTGGTTGGCCTCGTGGTTGGTCTCCTGGCTGGCCTCCTGGCTGGCCTCCTGGTTGGCCTCCTGGTTGGCCTCCTGGTTGGTCTCCTGGCTGGCCTCCTGGCTGGCCTCGTGGTTGGCATCGTGGTTGGCTTCGTGGTTGGTCTCCTGGCTGGCTTCACAAGAGGGATCGAATAAATATCAAATATGCGAAAACGAAGAACTTGACGCCAAAGATGATAAATTTTGACGAATTTGACGCCAAATTTGAACGTGATGAATTTGAAGCCAAAGATTCTATGATTGTATAGATTACTTTTCGAGCCCCCCCCCTTCCCCCGTCTCTGCATTCGCTATCATTTATGAAACAAAGCAAAACAAGAGAGAGATATCTACACATTCTGACCGAAATGGGACCTAGGGACCAGGGTTCGATCCCGGTATGTGGACCTCGTCCACATACCGGGATCGGGTATATGTACTAGTGTACTACAGTCTCCGTGGTGTAGTGGTAAGACACTCGCCTGGCGTTCCGCGAGCGCTATGTCATGGGTTCGTATCCTGGCCGGGGAGGATTTACTGGGCGCAATTCCTTAACTGTAGCCTCTGTTTAACGCAACAGTAAAATGTGTACTTGGATGAAAAAACGATTCTTCGCGGCAGGGGATCGTATTCCAGGGACCTGCCCGAAACGCTACGCGTACTAGTGGCTGTACAAGAATGTAACAACTCTTGTATATATCTCAAAAAAAAAAAAAAAAAAAAAAAGTGTAGGCTTCAAACACACTCTGAGATCCGCAATATTTATCGCTTAACAAATAAAGTTAATTTTTCCAGGGTGGTGGAGTTTGTGTTGGTGGGTGAGGTAAGTGCTCAAGTTGGCGGGCGAGGTAAGTGCTCAAGTTGGCGGGCGAGGTAAGTGCTCAAGTTGGAGAAGAGGTCAATAACGGTCAAATTTCTTGGGGTCGGCACTTCGAGGTGAGACCTGTTTGTGGTACTTGAACCGGAGACGAGTGATTGTTCGGGTCAGGTCAGGTCACGGGCGGAGTGGTGGTAGTGGTAGTTACATCACTGATGATCTTTAACGTTCTTAAATGCCGCGGGCAAAGAAAGACATGAACAAACACAGCTCAAAGAATGACACTCATCAAATGAATTTTGCATTTAATTCTTAATAAATAATTTCGTATTCAAATTCCGGAAGAATTTTTGTTTTTAATTGCTTTACGGTCTTATAAATTAGACATTGTGCTCAGATCACATCAGGTATCATTGCTAAGTTAGTAATCGTCTTAAAGCAAGGCTTGGTGACACCCCTCACAGTCTTGACCCTTAACGACTGCCAGTCCTCCGAGGTCAACTATTATTTGAAGTCAAAGGCGCCTCCGGCCGTGAGAACATGTCCCCAGCTGCGGTTATTAGTGAGGGTGTGGGTGGCAGGGGGGGAGGCAGAGAAGGAGATTTGTGTAGCTTAGCTATTAAGATCAAAATCTACACACACACCCCCCACGCCCACTCTCACAAAAACACCCTAGGGGTTGGCTGGCTGAGTGGACAGTGCTCTAGACTCGTGGACCTAGGGACCTGGGTTTGATCACGGCAGCCGGCGGAAAAACAAATGGACAGTTTCCTTCAACCTGATGCTCCTGTTACCTAGCAGTAAATAGGTACCTGGGAGTTAGACAGCTGCTACGGGCTGCTTCCTGGGTGTGTGTGTGAAAAAAATAGTAGTTAGTAACAGCTGATTGATTGACAGTTGAGAGGCGGACCGAAAGAGCAGAGCTCAACCCCCGCAAGCACAAATAGGTGAATACACAGGTCCTCGCAACCGAGTTGACAGCGCTATTATGGGAGTCTGGGGTCGTAGTCCTATGGTAAATTTTTTTTTTTAATTTTGCCCCGAGGGGCGAGTTTATTGGGCAGCGCCACTCATCTTGTGAGTGAACATACCGCCATAGCAGAATGTACAACACTCCCCAATAGGAAGAAAACCCGCTGGTTTGTTCATCCTGTCACTTGTACCCAGACACAGCTGGGACTTATGGTTCCGGGTTCGATTCAAGGACGAGGCAGAAACAAATGGACAGTTTCCTTCTCCTGATGTCCCTTGTCACTTAGCAGTAAATAGGTACCAGGAGTTTGACAGTTGCTATAGGCTACATCCTGGGGAATATGTGTCCGTGTGTGTAATCACCTAATTGTATTCACCTAGTTGTGCTTGCGGGGGTTGAGCTCTGCTCTTTCGGCCCGTCTCTCACCTGTCAATCAATCAACTGTTACTAACTACTAACTAGCTAATTTTTTCTCCACACACACACACACACACACACACACACACACACACACACACACACACACACACACACACACACACACACACACACACACACACCCAGGAAGCAGCCCGTAACAGCTGTCCAACTCCCAGGTAACTATTTACTGCTAGGCAACAGGGGCATCAGGGTGAAAGAAACTCTGCCCATTTTGTTTCTGCCGTCACCGGGGATCGAACCCGGACCCCTAGGATTACGAGTCCAGAGTGCTGTCCACTCAGCTGTCATGCCTCTTTGGGTGTGTGTGTGTGTGTGTGTTTTAGAGAGAAATACATGTAGTAGATATGACAGGGGAAAATTGGTCGGGAGTCAGCCTATTAGTCAACGGACGTTTAGACAAGCGGGGTTCAAGAGCTAGCAGCTCGATACGTCAGGCACAAATAGTAAATACACACCAAAACCCACTCACAGACACATGAAAGAAACTTAAAAGAGACCCAAGTAAGTCACCAGGATGTTAGAAACAAGTCCTTCAATAAGTGCAATGTGTCACATCAAGACGCGGTAGAAGCTGACTCAGTACACAAACTTTGAATTTAAATATGAGAAAAACGTGGGAACCGTCATTACCTTAAATTAAGAAATGTTCGGAAGGCAAGGCTAGGAGTTGATGCTCATCCCTGCAAGCACATCTAGGTGAGTCCTTGTACCCACACCTTGTTCCCTATTCTTGTACCCATACCAGTTGATTGACAGTTGAGAGGCGGGACCAAAGAGTCAAAGCTCAACCCCCGCAAGCACAAATAGATGAGTACACATGGATACAGTTGCTATCTGCCAGAAGATCAGTCCTCGCCGCGGTCCATAGCTCGGCCCCTGTGTTGTGTGGGTTGGGGAGGGGGTCTTGCCTCTTGGGACAAGTACCCACCCGCCCACCTTTCTACCCACAATCAACAAATAAACAAATACCTTTCTGCCCACTCTCGTTCCCACAACCAACAGATAATCCCACTCACAATCAACAAATACCTACCCAGCCAATCAATAAGTAATCGTACCCACAATTAACGAGTATGGCTATCCTTGTACCTACACCTTGATGTGTGGCTATCCTTGTACCTACACCTTGATGTGTGGCTATCCTTGTACCTACACCTTGATGTGTGGCTATCCTTGTACCTACACCTTGATGTGTGGCTATCCTTGTACCTACACCTTGATGTGTGTCTATCCTCCTACCCACAATCAACAAATACCGCCCGCCATCTTATCATTCAATATATAATGAAGAAGGGAACGAACCCACACTCAACAATTATCCGCCCGTCCGACCTTCTGCCCACAATCAACAATTAATCCTACCCACAATCAGAACCCATCCACCTCGAACCTTCCCCACCACTGCCATCCACCCACCCATTCATAGCTTTAACATGATGCAACTATTACCACAACTATTCTAAGTATAACTTGAGGGTATACAAGGTATACCCTCATACCCATATCATACCTTGTATCATCACAATTTAGGCTACCCCTACCAAATATTACGTTTATTGGATTGGAGTCTCTGCAGGCCCTAAATATTTTGTTGACCCGTCCAGTGAGCTCTCAGACCCATGGAGCCATTGTCGAATCCCACCGCCTGCCACCAATCATCCATCTACTAATGCCTCAGGGCAGGACCATGATTCTAAGTTGCAGTGGTCTGCTTCCTTTGCATCACCCGCCACAAATTTTGATCATATATCGCTATAAAATTAGTGTATTTTCGAATAAAATTATATTCATTCACGTTCCACATTGATTACTAATATTATAGAAAGTAAACATGTAAACAATGCTTCCATCTCTATTCTCTGAACAGCCAAAATTGTTCTTGCTAGAACAAAAGCAATTTAATTGAATTTCGCCCCTGACAGCTAGTTTATTGGGCAGCGTCACTCATCCTTGAGTAAACATACCGCCATAGCAGCATGTGCAACGCCTCTAGGATGAAGAAACCCCGCTGGGTTGTTCAGGCTGTCACTTACACTCAGACGTAGCTGCTGGAACTTAACAGTCTGAAGTGAACAAAGAGACTGTCAAGCAAGGGATTAACATCTTACAACACTCAAGGTTACGTTATCTCGCAAGCTTAAAGTGAGAGAAACATTTCGACGACATTACTATATTTTAAAGGCTAATTGATATTGTGAACACATTACTTAATTGAATTATTTATAAATTATATTTTCATACAGGATGGGATATTTTAGTTTTATCGTGTACTATATTTTACATTAGAAAAATCCATGAGTAACAATTTTTTTTAATAAAAAAACAGATGGGGAGGTGCAGGTAAAGGATTTTTTTTGTGGAAATGTTGGATACAAAGTGTGATATGATAGCAAGCGGGCTGTCCGCCTTGCTGACACGATGTGCGTTTGGTAGTTAAACTGACTGTCAGGGTGCTGCGAGTGTATAGTTTGTATAGTGTATTGCAAATTATATGTGTGTCTATATGTGACATATATGTGTGCGAGTGTATTGCAAGTTATATGTGTGTCTATAGATGAATGCTCTAAAGTATTCACATATACACTCATCTGAGTGTATATGTGCATCTGAGTGTGTATATGTGCATATACAGCATCTGAGTGTGTATATTCACATATACACACTCAGATGCATGTGTACCGGTTGTGACTGATGTGTACTTTTATTACATCTCTCTGGGGTGAGGGTACACTTACTGTGAGCTGTGGGTATAGGGAGGAAGGTATGACACTTTGCTCCCATACCAAAGAACTGCCCGAGCATCTACTTCCTCCTCTGATTACTAGAGAGCTATTGCTCTCACTATTAAACAAAGTATTTGATTATACACTCAATGACTTTCCAGCTTGGACACCTCTGATGTTCAATTTCCATACAACACTTGTTACTGAACAACGCTTTGTAGTTCCCTTTGTAGTCCTGCGCGCTATCCACCAGGCTACGAGGGGGGCCTCGTAGCCTGGTGGATAGCGCGCAGGACTCGTAATTCTGTGGCGCGGGTTCGATTCCCGCACGAGGCAGAAACAAATAGGCAAAGTTTCTTTCATCCTGAATGCCCCTGTTACCTAGCAGTAAATAGGTACCTGGGTGTTAGTCAGCTGTCACGGGCTGCTTCCTGGGGGTGGAGGCCTGGTCTAGGACCGGGCCGCGGGGACACTAAAAAGCCCCGAAATCATCTCAAGATAACCTCAAGAATCCTCAAAAAAAGTTGTTGTGGTTTAACTTTGTCAAAAGTTTTGGAAGCATTCAGGAACAGAGAACAAACCTTCCCTGTGAGTTAAAGTACCGAATAGTTTCTGGGGAAGCATGATTAAATAGCATGCCATCTTCATCGCCATCTTCTTGAGGTTATCTTGAGATGATTTCTGGGCTTTTTAGTGTCCCCGCGGCCCGGTCCTTGACCAGGCCTCCACCCCCAGGAAGCAGCCCGTGACAGCTGACTAACACCCAGGTACCTATTTTACTGCTAGGTAACAGGGGCATAGGGTGAAAGAAACTCTGCCCATTGTTTCTCGCCGGCGCCTGGGATCGAACCCAGGACCACAGGCTCACAAGTCCCGCGTGCTGTCCGTTCGGCCGACCGGCTCCCTCTTAGGGAGAAATTGCTTAGCAGAAAACTACGTCCTGGCATTCCTAGACATTTATTTATTTCTTATTAGGTATGCAAATTAGCTGTGAAATGGAATAATGTCCACTCTGATAATTTCTTCCTAAAACACGGGTCAAACAAGTTGTTCTTTGTTCAATTTTGTTTGCTCTCTTGATCCATTGTTAAGCGTTAGGAGCCAACAGATCGAGCTCTCTCACAGGCAATACTTAGGTCAATGTTTTATATCATGGTGATGCTGATGATCTACAGAAGTTTTTACTCGCACCGACCAAAGACGCTATGGAAAACTTGTTTGAAACACGTGAAAGATATAGTGCAGAATATAACCTAACGTTTCAGTCCTGCCAAATGTGCTGCTGCTGCTTTTAACTCGCAAGACTAATTTTACTGAGATCCCAATTTAAAATTACCAGGAAGAGATTTTCCAGTTAAATATTCTGAAAAGCATCTTGGGCTCATTATATCCTCAAAGATCCCACTTGTAATTTTTGCTGATGCTATTATAGAAACCTGAAGGTCAGAACAAATGTCATCATTAGTGAATTTGGCCATCTTGATACCTGTGCAAAAGTAAAGTTATTTAAGTCAATGTCTAAGCTGGAATGGTGGTGAACTATAGAGCCGACAAAACGCTGACCTTGGTAGCTTAATCGTCATCAGGAGAAAGCGCTAAGCCATTATGACTATATCGTACTGGGAAGGGATCAGGATAAGGAATTTGGGATGGGCTGGGGGAGCGAATGGTGCCCAACCACTTGGAAGGTCGGGTATTGAACACCGCCCTGCATGACATGAGACCGTCGCTCTATACCGTCCAGCCCAAGTGGTTGGGTAGCTTAATCGTGAATGGAATAAATGTTCTATGTAGCATTATCTAGGATGTCCATCCTCGCACTCATTGCTTGACACAACGACTTGCCCCGCTCCTGTGCTAGGTAAGTTACGGGCTCACCATAGCCCGTGCTACTTGGAACTTGTTCCGAGTAGCTGAATCTATAACAACAACAACAACATTCATTGCAATCTCCTACCTGGCCTCGTGACCACACCCAACACTTGGGAGAAATAATTCACAAACGAATGATATCATTTTGTCTGAGAGGACTCGCCCATCCAGTAAACTCAGTACTGATCGATGTTATGGGAACTGTGTGTTTGGGGTGATGTTGAGCCGGGATTGTCCCAGAATCTGTTGATGGAGAATGCTGAGGATGTGCAATTATCTATAACGTCACGTCATGGTTAGTTCATATGAGTTCCACTTCTAATTACTTTATCATGTTAATTTTGAGATATAAACATGTCTTAAGGCTCTTATAAACACACTTTGTCTTTACGAGATACACTCTTTCAAATTTTTAGCTAAATGCAACTCACTCTGCCTAAAATGTAAATCTGATTAACATTGCTATACACCTGTCTAATCCAGCCAGTATTCTAATGATCTGCATAGAAGAACACAAGAGAAGTGTTATGTCTGCAGACACTAACAATGCTCTCTTCTGCCATGTGAGGGATTCTAATCATCCCATTGATTGGTCTTCCTCCAAAATAATCTTTCCTGCCTCTACTCTACACAGACGCCGTCTTGTAGAATCGGCTCTTATTAACAATGTACCCAACATGAACTTGAGTCCTGGCTTTGTTGCTGTGGACTCTTCCCTTTCACAGTATATACTCAAATGCTCTAATCTTTCTAACAAACGTGACTTAACATAAGCTTTCCCCCTTCCATTTCTTTCTTTCTCTTTCCCTTTCTTTCTCTCTTCTCCCTTTTTCTGTTCATTGTCTTCTACGCTCCCTTGCTATCCTCTTCTTATTCCTATTACCATCTCCTTCGGTGGTTATAATAGGAGCTGCCTCGTATGGGCCAATAGGCCTGCTGCAGTTCTCATTACTACTATCCCCAACACCTGACTTTCCTCCTAAGCTCTCTCTTGCCTATTTAATGCCTGTCCCTACCTGTCATCATCACAATCGACTTGAGAATGGTCCAGGACGGACCGAAACGTCGTCGTCCCTTCAATTTCTAGTGTGTGGTCTGGTCAACATCTGCATAGATTGTTGCGAATTAAGTTTGTGATTCTGACAATGACAAATGCCAAAGTGCTACACTGTTATTGACTTTTATCTTATGTAATTGTTGTAAAGTACTTTTTTATATAAACTTTCCCAATTATAAATATACAACTATTTATGAATAAAGTCTTTGATCTGACTTGAGGAGGATGGAGGTGTAGGGGACGGGAGGAATGTTGTGAAGGAGGGGGTGTATGGGACGGATTGGATGGGGTGTATACAAAGAGGATGAGAGGGAGGGGGGGTGCGAGTGGGTAGGATAGGAATGTATGGTGAGGAAGGCGGTGTATGGAGTATGATATAAAACTGTAGAGGGCGCATGGAGTCCGCAGTTCATGAACGTAGTGAGGGTACTGTGGCAGGGGTGAGGGAGGGAGAGTACTGTGGCAGGGGTGAGGGAGGGAGGGAGAGTATTGTGGCAGGGGTGAGGGAGGGAGGGAGAATATTGTGGCAGGGGTGAGGGAGGGAGGTGTGTGAGGGCGTGGAATAAGGTGACGGGTATCACCTTACTCCCTCTGGGGCCATGGGAGACTGCACCTCCGCCACCACCCTCACCCTCCAACACCTCCGCCACCAACCTCACCCTCCAACACCCTCCAATAAAATTTAAATTTAAATTCTTTCTTACCTCAGACACCAACATAGCATTGAAGAGCACCAACAAAAGGGTGGCATCTCTTGCTCTTGATGCATCTATGTTGACAGTAGAGGGTCTCATCTTTAACAGTTAGAAGAAATTTTGGACAATGTTGAAAAAGAGGATGTTAGCAGAGAACGTGTATGGAGTCTGTGTATGGAGTCAGCCTCCACCATATCACTGCCGCACTGCCTAATGCATTCCATTTGTTAACTACTCTATTGAAAAAATATCTTTCTAATGTCTCTATGGCTCATTTGGTACCCAAATGAGTTTATTTTATTGCCTAATAATTTGCAGGATCAAGCTTCAGCTCCTGAGTCCCGATACCCAACCACTTGGGCTGCACGGTAAAGCGACGGTCTCGCTTCATGTAGGCCGGTGTTCAATCCCCGACCGTCCAAGTGATTGAGCACCGTTCCTTCCCCCCGTCCCATCCCAAATCCTTATCCTGATCCCTTCTAAGTGCTATATAGATTCTGAGTGCTATATAGTCGTAATGGCTTGGTGTTTTCTCCTGATAGTTCCCTTCCTTTCCATCCTCATATCTCAGTTATCAGTCCTTGTATTCCGTCCATGCGTTACATAATGATAGCGCGATCTCTTGAAATTTACCCTACCTTACTACCCGGGTACTACAAAAGCTCTTCTTGACTTTACTGTTGTGTTACTAATCCTCTTAAACATTGTATCTCTGCTACATCGACTTCACCGAGGATTTTGTCTTTATTATGTCCCCTCTGATTCTCCTTCATGTGCCTCTATGTCGTCCTCCCTCCATGCTCGGCCTCAGAACGCAACATATCTCTGTATTTTCTAACTTTTTGGTAAAGCTTTTTGAGGTGAGGAGTTAAGGTGGAAGTTCCTGCGTACATTAGTGAACGGAAATACTCCTTGTATGCACCCGTCTCTCTCTCTCTCTCTCTGTCGGTATATCAGTTAAACATACTCATCACTATTAGCATTATGTGATGTTAAAGTAACATTTTCACATTAGCAATAAGGAAGAAAATATGAGTATCATCTCTGTGTTGCCAGACGGAACAATGTAAATGTCAAAAGTAATGTCAATATTTTGTAGCAAATATTAGATTGCAAATACGAAGGGGGTGACGATTGTGTGGTGTTTGGGTGGTACTGTGTGTGGTGTGTGGTGTGTGTGGGTGGTACTGTGTGTGGTATGTGGTGGTACTGTGTGTGGTGTGTGGTGTGTGTGGGTGGTACTGTATGTGGGGTGTGTGGGTGACAGTGTACGTTGAGCAGTGGATGATGTGGTGGGTGGTGGGTTTACCTCTAGACGATTTCGAGAGATCTTCCCCTCCCCAAGGCTGGCCTGGGGCCAGATTTGTCTTTTGATAACTTGACCTGAAAGGCTGTTGTTTAGAGCAACCGACGAACCACATATCCATTACAACCCGGCTATTCCGGCACTTCCTGAAGGAACTTGCGCAATTGTCTCTTGAAAGCCTTGAGTTCCGGGAAACTTTCTCGTATTGGAAGTAGCATGAAGAGCCGTGGACATCTGATGTTCATGAAGTGTCTCCTGGTCATGTCTACGGCTCCTCTACTCTTCACGGAGTCTAATTTGGATTTTTTTACCTTCACTTCAGTTGAAGTGTACATTAGGCCTCCAGTATCTTCCATGTGTACGCTATGTGATATCTCTCTCTCGTCTCCTTTTTAGAGAAGGAACATTTCGAGTGCTTTGAGACAGTGCCAGTAATACAAGTGCTTCACTGTGTGATGTTTTCCGTAGTCTTTCCCACACTCCATTGCTTCAAATATGTTTGAACAAGAGAGGATGTTCCAAACATGATCGTACTTTTGCAGACATGACACTTTTATTAATTTGTTTATCAAGATGGGATTGATTGGCACTTGTAATTATAGCTTGCAGTAATTTGATAAAAGTTGACGTTAAACTAACTGACCGGGAGCTAGGCACCTGTGATATATCTCCCTTTTTATATACAGTATTCGGACCCTTCGGCAGATCTGGAACAGAACGCGAAAAAATTACTGACTATATTTGTGTGCAGGGATTCCTATCTAGCTCCTGGATTCCGTCTCAGGTACCAGGTACCTTTTGTGTGTATGTGTATGGACCTTACGCGTTCTCTCCTTCCAGAGTAGAGCGGGAGAGTCGGTTCATATTTCCAGTACACTGAACGGCAAGGAACTCTAAAAATACACGCAATAAAACAGTTCCCTGTAAGCGAAGACCAAACAAAAGTGCTCTGTAATTTTGACATTTCGTCCAGATTTTGGTGGAACAAATGCTGGAGGTGAAGGATCTGGAGAACGCTGGCTCACTCCTGCCTCCGCTACACTCTCCTACACACCTACACACTACCCCGCCACTAACACAAAACACTGGCACCCTTCTCACCCTACTCACCAACACTGTATATCTTACATTTTGATTTGTAACCAAACTTTAATTCAGTTTCTAGCACGCAGTTGTCTAATCTACAAATCACAAAATACTGCTGAAGTTGTGTTCTTTGAGGAAAGGTTGAGAAAGCGTGAGGGCGTCACGGTGAGCGCCCCTAGCGACCGTCAACTCAACTAGAGCAGCTCTAGTGTATAAAATCCACAAGGGCCGTGACGAGGATTCGAACCTGCGTCCGGGAGGATCCCAGACGTTGCCTTAATCAGCGTTTGTTCATTTGATGTATTACGTTATTGTGATTTCTGTGTGTAAAGCTCTAGTATATATGTTACCTTCTTACACTTTCCTTGTCTCTATTTTTATTTATATCTTCATATTATTTAAGTTTTATATTTTCTTTTCAAGTAATTATTTTGTCTTAGTTAATGTACTTGCTTGTGCGCGTTTGTGTGTCCAGGCGTCGGCATGTGCGCTTCTCTGTTTATGTGAGTCTGCGCGTATCTCTACATTATGTATGTCCATACATAGGGATATGTACGCGCAGGTTTATGGAGGCCAGGGGCCAGATTCACGAAGCAGTTACGCAAGTACTTACGAACGTGTACATCTTTCCTCAATCTTTGACGGTTCTGGTTACATTTATTCAACAGATTACAAGCATGAAAACTTCCCAATCAACTGTTGTTATTGTTATAAACAGCCTCCTGGTGCTTGGGAGCTCATTAACTGTTTAATAATTGTAAACAAAGCCGCCAAAGATTGACAAAAGATGTACAGGTTCCTAAGTACTTACCTAAGTGAGGAATGATGTACACGTTCGCAAGTACTTGCGTAACTGCTTCGTGAATCTGGCCCCAGGGGGAACAGTGTCCGGTATCCCGGGGGTGTTCCAGCTAATTCATTTGTATGTTTGAATACCACGGCCTGCACGTGTGTCCGTGTCCGTCGGCGGTACGTGCGATAAACTGTCCTCACGTCCGTGCATTTACCTGCTGACTTGTATATCCATCCCTCCTGCATGGCGTTTGTGTGTGTGTGTATATATATATATATATATATATATATATATATAATATATATATAATATACACACGAATCTTCTCAATATTTCTTATGTCTTTCTTCACTGTCGGGGGTAGTTGAAAAATTAACTCTCCAAAAGTTCATTTTCACATCTTTATTTATGGTCTGACACCTAGAAGCATTTTGCAAGAACACTTCTCACATTTTCAAAGACAAATCGTGCTTATATTCGTTTTTGTGTGACGTGATAGGATACAAATGTTTTTGGGTGAGGAGACAGGAAACAAATCAATGGAAAAAGACAGAACACGAAACAATGGATATAGAGAATGGGTGTACATTTATCTTTTTGCTTCTGTGCTGGTTCGGGGTCTTGAAGTGGGTAGAATGTAATTATGTGTTATTTGGCTGTTGATTGCTGGTTTTGGTTTTTTGATGTGTAGTGCCTCGCTGATGTCGAGTCTCTTGTTATCGTTGTATCTGTCGATAATTTCTGTGTTGCTTGTTAAGATTTCTCTGGTGATGGTCTGGTTGTGTGAGGAGATTATATGCTCCTTGATGGAACCCTGTTGTTTATGCATTAGTAATCGCTTAGAAAGAGACGTTGTTGTCTTGCCTATATACTGAGATCGTTTGGGCTGACAGTCCCCAAGTGGGCATGTGAAGGCATAGACGACGTTGGTTTCTTTCAAGGCGTTCCGTTTGGTGTCGTCTTGGCAATAAATAGCAGGCAGGCAGGCAGGAACGCACAAAGGCTGGCAGGCACGCACGTACGTACACAAGCACGCACGCACACAGGCAGGCACGCACACACACAGGCAGGCACGAACGCACACAGGCACGCACGTACACACACAGGCACGCACGTACACACACAGGCACGCACGTACACACACACAGGCACGCACGTACACACACAGCCACGCACGTACGCACACAGGCAGACACGCACGCATGCACGCACAACCCTCCAAACAGAAGTTTCCTCAAGCAGCGCATGTGTTGATTGCTTGGTTGTCTAACTACTTTTTTTTACTGAACTATCTTTTTACTTCTTCCCATCTCTCTTGTTTTCTTTATTAATTCCCACTTTCTCTCTCTTATTACTTTCTTTACACTTTCCTCATTTCTTTTTCTTTTTTACCTTCTACTCTTTTCCTTCCCTATTCACTCGTTTCTTGTTTCTTCCTCCAATTACTATAATATTAAATAGTTTCTTCGACCTGTCTCTCTCTCTCTTTTCATTTTATTAAGCAATATACTTTTTATGGCATCTTCTTCTCCCTATTTAATATATTCATTTACGGTGCCTTTTCTCTTTCGCCTCACGGCGCCCCTTCCCAGGAATCTATTCCTGGTCTTCCCTTGCTCATGTTTAAACAGGAAGACAACGGTGTAGACGTCTTCTGGCTCCTGTTAGCACCGTGAGAGCTTTCCCTTCCCATGGCTCATGGGAAGCCTCACCCTACTAGCTTTTATCTGGTCCCAATTACTGCTGGGTGAATTGGGGCGATCGATTATAGATCGGTTCCTAGTCAATCCTCTCCGCGTTTTGTCATTGGGCGAGAGATTTTATGTAACATGTGTGCGGTGTATTTACTATATGTGGCTGAAGAGTCGAGCTATCAGCTCCTGGATCCCGTTTTTCTAATCTATTTATTTCTTCCTCTATTATGTCTACTACATATATATGTTTCGTGTGTGTGTGTGTGTGTGTGTGTGTGTGTGTGTGTGTGTGTGTGTGTGTGTGTATACAGACACTCGTGAATGCCACAGGCTCCCGTAATTCAGCGTTGGTAAGTCTTACGAATTTCACACAGGATCGCACGAATAATGGCGCTTATTGTTTGCTGGAGCACCGCCAGAGGGCCAGGAAGACGTGAACCCGCACACACACAAAATAAGGTTCTACTTTCACTATACTTTTTTTAATGGCAAACATTATATGTGCATTATTTTTGCTTCAAATCGTCCGTGTGAATTCGAATGCAGAGATAAAAACAATGTTTAATCTAAATACTCTTAATTCCCTACTCTGAGGCTATGGGTACTTTCACTCCTACAAGAGGTCGCACCCCTATATGCCCAGATGGCGTACCCGGCCGTGCCCGGGGTCGACCCCAAAACATTGCACCATTTAAATGCTGAGAGCCCCTGAATATTATGAACTAATGATAAAACTCTGTGGGCTCGTCTCATTACACCCCACCAGTCACCCTGCAAAGTTGGGTGAGGCTAGCCCCATGCACGTGGCCTCCAGCTTGGGACAGACATTCTCTTGTATATAGGAATATATATACTGTATATCCAAACTATAAGAGAGAGAGAGTGGCATTCATAAGTTGGAGGCTAGACGCTTCGGGCTAGTCTCCTCTACATCAGCAGAGGGGATGGTCAGGGGGGGACAGGATGAACATACAGTAGACTAATTGGGGTCACCAAAATTCAAGAGGCAACAGTGTCACAGTGAAACGCTGGCCCTCACGACCATTTTTAGCGCTGGCTGCTTGGCTAATCCTGCACCGGCTGCTTGGCTAATCCTGCACATTCAAATCATTTTTATTTTCTTATAATAACATGCAAAACATTAACTGATACCGGGAAAATTAACACAATATTACTATTCATATTTTGGCCGCAGTTCCATAAAACACGTAAGTTAAATACAGCCAACGCGTCTCCCACGGCTGCACCAAACGAAGGCCGACATATATACCTTCACACACTAAAGTCCACTTCGGGCTCACCATATCCCGTCCTACTTCGAACTTTTTGTTCCGAGTAGCTGAATCGAAAACAACAACAACAACAACCTTCACACAGATACAAAGCAGATGCGTAACTATTTTATATGACAAAAAAAAAGTCAAAATAGTTTTTCCTTATAGTAATGTACAACATTATTCGCGAATTTCGGGAAAAATTCGGAAAAAATAAACGGAAATTCTCATGATATTCAAACTTCAGCCGTACTACCATAAACACACAACTTCACTACTGCGACTCTCACCCCCCCACATTACACTGAAAGTTGATTCACCAACTTTTCACAGATACAAAGAAAAACAGTAACTATTTTAATTGGCAAACCACAAAATCTAAAGTTTTTCCTTATAGAGAAAGAGAGATAAATACATACACACCAACTCACAGACGGAAAACAACGTGCAAATAGTTTGGGAATTGCGATGCCTGACGACCTGACATTCAGTGAACATAACCAAGCAAATGAAAATAATAACCCACCAATTTGAAAACACGACGAAACGTAGACTGTATGTTTAGATCCCAACCCGGGATCCTCTTGAGCAGTCCCAATCAGTATCGATCCCAGACTAATCCCCGGTTGGAAACTGATCCCAAAACAGTGGGTTATTATTTGCATTGATTAGTGCGCTACTGCACTTCATTCTCATAACCAAGCAAATATAGCGTCAGCCAGGAAAATGATAGGATGGATTTTGAGAACGCTCAAATCCAGGGATCCCATCACAATGGGTGTATTATTTACATCACTTGTGTTGTCCCGTCTTGAGTACTGCTCAGTACTCACTTCCCCCTTCAGAGCAGGAGAGATTGCTGAAATAGAGGGAATACAGAGAACATATACGGCACGCATAGACTCGATACAGCACCTAAATTATATGGACTGTTCATGAAAAAAAGATCTTTCTTAAACTTATGAAAATGGGATCAAGAGTGTGCAATGCATTACTAAAATTGATGTTACGTGTATTAATAACTTGCCTTGGGCAAATTCGATAATATTTAATAAATTAAGACCATTTTAAATATAAATAATATATTTAAAATGGTCTTAACACAAATTAGTAATACATGTATCATGAATATTATTAATGGCTGGTGTCGAGGAATGGCCATCCGACCTCCCAGCCTATCATCAAAACAAATGGCCCGAAACGTATAAGTTAAATACTGACATTAAAATGTACCCAAGTCAGTGTTCTCCACTGTCTCCCTGGAACTTGTTCCTCCTCTAATCTCATCCATGATCAACCAACATATTTTTTGATTTTATCATGTCATGCACGGACCACCATCTTCTTATCTTGAGGTTATCTTGAGATGATTTCGGGGCTTAGCGTCCCCGCGGTCCGGTCCTCGACCAGGCCTTCTTTTTGTTACACACCCCTAGGAAGCAGCCCGTAGCAGCTGTCTAACTCCCAGGTACCTATTAACTGCTAGGTAACAGGGGCATCAGGATGAAAGATACTGTGCTCCGCCGAGGATCGAATCCGGAACCTTAGGACTACGAATACCGAGCGCTGTCCATTCAGCCGTCAGGCCCGTTCCTTCCTCCTTTTTTCCCCTCCTCCATCTTGCTTTGTCTGTTCCATCCCTGCCCCCTCTAACCCACACAGCCCAACCACTTGGACTGGACGGTAGAGCGCCGGGCCTGCTACTTGCACGTCGGCGTTCAATCCCACGTCGGCATTCAATCCCCGACCGTCCAAGTAGTTGGGCACCATTCCTTTCCTCTATCCTACCCCAAATCCTTATCCTCATATCGTAGGTGCTATACAGTTGTAATGGCTTAGCGCTCTTTCCTGAACATTACCTTATATACAGGCAGTATACACAGTATATACACGTTATATACACGGTGAGGGGTTATAAAACCCACACGTGTCTTGCCCTCACAATATTCACAAAAGTCTTCAACTTCCAGGAAATATAACATTTATTTCACAGGCGTCGAAACTGCGAATTTTGCCAAAACACGAACATTGTCACACGTCTTCCAGGATAAGTGGCAAGAACACTTCACTGTAGGGAGAGAAAGTAACTCCCAACCACAAGCATATACAAACAAATAAATGTGTAGCATTGACGCGGATCCAGCAGCTGTTTAGAGCGAACAAAGAGAGAGACAATAGGAAGATTACTAACATGACGGCAGCACTGTGTGTTATCCCATCTACTGGCTCACAGGACTATGAAAGGAGGAGGAGGAAGTGTGTGACTCAGGGAGGTACTTCACTTTAATCTTTCCCAAGGAGTAGCGACAAACGCCGATACAACAAACCTAAGGATAGAAAGAGACAGCAAACGGACTGACAAACAGACAAGTAAAAGAAACACGGAGAGAGAGAGAGAGAGAGAGAGAGAGAGAGAGAGAGAGTATGAGAGAGAGAGAGAGAGAGTATGAGAGAGTATGAGAGAGTATGAGAGAGTATGAGAGAGTGTGTGTGAGAGAGTATGAGAGAGTGAGAGTGTGAGAGTGAGTTCCGCACCTGGCCCAACTCCGTGGACTAGTTGCCACCTGTAGCACTAGGCTCTCAACTTTCCATAGTCTCATGCTGGAAGTGCCAAGTGTGGAAGTTTCCAAGTTCATAAACTGTTTAAGACTTTATCAATTGCAAACCACAATAAATGTGGAAATAACATTTCATTCAGTTGCCCCATCTGGCCTGGTCGCTAAAACTCCACCAGCCCTCCGCTTCAGTGGTCATGGGCTCCAGGCTCTAATGGGGCACGCGAATGAACTGTTTCATAAATGTAAAGACAGGTGCCATGGTGCAACAAAGATGTCAAGGTTTCGTAAGATTAATTGTGATGCTTTTGCAGTTATTATTTGTGGACACATTTTACACCTCGCCAATGACGACACAGCCGCGGTACACTGTTGAAGAGGCAGCAGCTGTTGTTGTTGTTGTTTAGGATTCAGCTACTGGGAACAAAAAGCTTCAAGTAGCACGGGCTATGGTGAGCCCGTAGTGGACTTACCTGGCACAGGAGCGGAGCGGAGGCAGCAGCAGCAAGGTGACGGGATAAGAACCTTACACAGTGCAAGGCGATGAGTCACAATAACGTGGCTAAAGTATGTTGACCAGACCACACACTAGAAGGTGAAGGGAACCATTCACAATCGACTTGAGAATGGTCCAGGACGGACCGAAACGTCGTCGTCCCTTCACCTTCTAGTGTGTGGTCTGGTCAACTTACACAGTGGAACGTACCTCGGGGCAGCAGACGAGGGAGAGTGGATGGCCTCTGCTCGCACCGCAGACTTCTGCGTCACGGGATGCAGCAACGTCGTCTCCTGCCGGTTGTGGCTGTAGGGAGAGAGAGAGACATGGGACGTGTTACTGGTATGTGGAGTGAGCTTATTATTAACATTTTTATTAACAAAATAAATTTACACATTTGCTTAAGCTGAGTAATCCAATTAGGTCTTATTAGAGTGAGGATGCTGCTGGTACTCGCGGCCACACAGGTCAGGTTTATACACAAGATAATATGTCTAAATTGTAGACTGAAGCATATAAATACTTCATGAGGTCACACTCTGCTACATCAGATATTATACAAGTTTCAATTTACGATTGAAATCATATGTCAGTCATATGAAATCATATGTCAACCATATCAATCATATGTCAGGCTGCGAGCAGCCTGACATATGATTGATATGGTTGGTTGGATCAACAGCCTGGTTGATCAGGTATCATTTGGAGGTGTTTATCAAGTTTTCTCCCTTGAACACTGTGAGGGGTTGGCCAGTTATGCCCCTTATGTGTAGTGGAAGCGTGTTGGACAGTCTCGGGCCTCTGATGTTGATAGAGTTCTCTCTCAAGAGTACCTATTGCACCTCTGCTTTTCAACGGGGGTATTCTGCACATCCTGCCATGTCTTCTGGTCTCATGTGATGTTATTTCTGTGTGCAGGTTTGGGACCAGCCCCTCTATTATTTTCCACGTGTAAATTATTATGTATCTCTCCCGCCTGCGCTCAAGAGAATACAGATTTAGGCTCTTTAGTCGGTCCCAATAGTTTAGATGTTTTATTGTGTTCTCAATTTCTCTTTCAAAGTCTGCTGTGTTCATGTAAATTATCAGTTATATTATCAGGAGTTTGAATATCGTTCATAAAGCTGTATGGATTTTCAGCTTTCATGATCTTTATTGGGGTGGTAAACATAGCCTCATACTGATATTTTATAAAGGATTTCACTAATTTATCGTTCTCTGTATGTGAATATTCATTCGCAAGTATAGGCCCACTACTGGTGTAGGTTTTTTTATTTTGATTTCGCGTATGTGAACGAATATTTTGAATTTGTCTTTATCTCTTGTAAGGTTTTCTGTTCCAATTTAATTTCTTCAGACTTGTATGAGCACTTCAGCTTCTGCTCTATTCTCTATCTCCAGCTTCTGCTCTATTCTCTATCTCCTTGTTGAGGTTTATTTTTCGTTGTTAGGTTACTCGTGTCTGCTTAAACATTTCCGATACTTTTCCTTCTCCTGTAGTGTCGTCTGCGTTCTCTTTCTAGCGTGGTCCTCTTTCTGACCTTCCACACGCAAAGGAACATGTTTCATGCAGACTATGTATGTTTCGTCAATTTTGAGCTAATCCTTGTGTGGGAGTTGTTAATCCACCCTCAGAGCCTCCTCCTCGTCCACCCTCAGAGCCTCCTCCTCGTCCACCCTCAGAGCCTCCTCCTCCTCGTCCACCCTCAGAGCCTCCTCCTCCTCGTCCACCCTCAGAGCCTCCTCCTCCTCGTCCACCCTCAGAGCCTCCTCCTCCTCGTCCACCCTCAGAGCCTCCTCCTCCTCGTCCACCCTCAGAGCCTCCTCCTCCTCGTCCACCCTCAGAGCCTCCTCCTCCTCGTCCACCCTCAGAGCCTCCTCCTCCTCGTCCACCCTCAGAGCCTCCTCCTCCTCGTCCACCCTCAGAGCCTCCTCCTCCTCGTCCACCCTCAGAGCCTCCTCCTCCTCGTCCACCCTCAGAGCCTCCTCCTCCTCGTCCACCCTCAGAGCCTCCTCCTCCTCGTCCACCCTCAGAGCCTCCTCCTCCCCGTCCACCCTCAGAGCCTTCTCCTCGTCCACCCTCAGAGCCTCCTCCTCCCCGTCCACCCTCAGAGCCTCCTCCTCCCCGTCCACCCTCAGAGCCTCCTCCTCCCCGTCCACCCTCAGAGCCTCCTCCTCCCCGTCCACCCTCAGAGCCTTCTCCTCGTCCACCCTCAGAGCCTCCTCCTCCCCGTCCACCCTCAGAGCCTCCTCCTCCCCGTCCACCCTCAGAGCCTCCTCCTCCCCGTCCACCCTCAGAGCCTCCTCCTCGTCCACCCTCAGAGCCTCCTCCTCCCCGTCCACCCTCAGAGCCTCCTCCTCCCCGTCCACCCTCAGAGCCTCCTCCTCCCCGTCCACCCTCAGAGCCTCCTCCTCCCCGTCCACCCTCAGAGCCTCCTCCTCCTCGTCCACCCTCAGAGCCTCCTCCTCCCCGTCCACCCTCAGAGCCTCCTCCTCGTCCACCCTCAGAGCCTCCTCCTCCCCGTCCACCCTCAGAGCCTCCTCCTCCCCGTCCACCCTCAGAGCCTCCTCCTCCTCGTCCACCCTCAGAGCCTCCTCCTCCCCGTCCACCCTCAGAGCCTTCTCCTCCTCGTCCACCCTGAGAGCCTCCTCACCCAATATTACTTTCCTCTCTGTCCCTCTCGTCTTTACTTCACTCCTCTTATCTCCTTCCCTACCGCTCCGCCACCATCATTATACAAGGCCGGAGTCATTAACTAGAGACGAGTATCTTCCTCCGGCTTGACTCCTCACTATAATGCTCGACTTCTCATCAATACGGCGACCTGGAGCATATCTGAAGTGGGTTCTGGGAGTCCTTCTACTCCCCAAGCCCGGCCTGGGGCCAGGCTTGGCTTGCGATAACTTGGTCTAACAGGCTGTTGCTGCTTGGAGCTTCCCGCAGGCCCACATACCCACTGCAACTTGATTGGTCCGACATTTATTGCAGGAGCGTTTTGTTTCTTGAACAAGTCCACTTCTGTTGTGGCAATATTTCTTATATTTGTTGGGAGAGTGTTGACCAGCCGTGGACGGGTTTGGGGAGTAGAAGAACTCCCAGAACCCCATCAACCAGGTATCAACCAACCAGGTATCAACCAACCAGGTATCAACCAACCAGGTATCAACCAACCAGGTATCAACCAACCAGGTATCAACCAACCAGGTATCAACCTCCTCTGGCGTCACAACAACAACAATGGTCTGGGGCCTCGTAGCCTGGTGGATAGCGCGCAGGACTCGTAATTCTGTGGCGCGGGTTCGATTCCCGCACGAGGCAGAAACAAATGGGCAAAGTTTCTTTCACCCTGAATGCCCCTGTTACCTAGCAGTAAATAGGTACCTGGGTGTTAGTCAGCTGTCACGGGCTGCTTCCTGGGGGTGGAGGCCTGGTCAAGGACCGGGCCGCGGGGACACTAAAGCCCCGAAATCAACTCAAGATAACCTCAAGATATGGTGATGTGCAACCCGTCCCCTCGCCTAATTCGTTGTATTTCTTACGGAACCAAAAAAATCCGTTTAAAATCCGCTCTGTATTAGTAAATATTAAAGCACCGAAATATCGACGTTTCGTATGCCTCTGCCTCGATAGGTTAGGTAGGTTGCTTGGGTTTGTAAGTTTCAGGTTAGGCAGAACAATTTCATTTTTTTTCAGGAATGCCAAATCAAGCAACCCGTCGTCCTCTTACAAATTACATCGGTTTTCGCTCGTATGCGATACGGCTAAAAAAAGGCCTTAATTTAAAAATGAAAAATAATTAAAAAGAAAATTTGGATTGTTTTTCTCCAAAACAGTAAGTTAATTTAAGGATCCTCTGGTAAGTTAGAAGGGCAGGAAGTTCTCCTAAGGTTTCGAAACAAATAACCGTTAACTGAAAGTTTCCTCTCCTAGCCTAACAGCCTAAGCCAGGAAACAGAAAACAGGACAGTACATCACTTTCCTGAGCCGATTCCATTTCCAATTCCGTCCTTTTTTTTTAGCCCTGAGTGCGCATACGAGCGAAAAGTGACGTAATTTGTAAGAGGACGGGTTGAATAAAAAAAAAAAGAGGATTGAGAAAATAAGCGTTCGCCCGGGGTACAGCAACACATGTACCAGGCACACGGACCATCGCCTGGCGATGATGTGTGACCTAACACACACACACACACATGGCGCAGCATCTTAGTTCCGCAGAATAGAATTCGAAGGAATTTTGCAATTGACTGATCAATCGGGCTGTGAGGGTGGCTGGCAGGACTGGCATAGTGAATTAGATTCCCCAGAGAAATGGAAGAACTCTGAATACGTCATTAGATGAAACCCAACCAAATTTGACAAAAAGTTAAAAAAAAAACATTTATCCCAAAATTAAAAATTAAAATAAATAAACATTAAATGACAAAGTTAAGAAAGCATATATTTTATTTTTAAACATATTTAGTGAGAAATGAAACCAGTATGCACAACTCTTAAAGACACTATAATTGTATCAAAGATTATAAGAGAAATACATCGTTTAGCATTAAAGCACAAGAAAATATCGTATACACAATATTTTATTTCAGTTCGGGATGCGAGTCAGACGCAAATAAGTCCAAAAGTAATAAAAGTAGCAAGTCTTTTGTCAAGGACTTAAAGACATTTGGCTGGTGCAGAGGCGGGCGGAGGCCGCTCCTGCACCCACCGTATATAGCAGTGGAACCTGGGGTGTAGCCCCGGCTATACCAGGGTGTACTTATAGCCATACCTGGGTGTAGTCATGACCATAGCTTGGTATAATCAAGGCCATACCTGCGTCATGGTCATACCAGATAACACTCAACTATTGTCAATGAGCAAATCCCAGAGTTTAGCACACCGAGAGCTGTGTCCTACACCTTGAGTTTATACAAATTTAGAGAGTTATGAACAAATCCACAAGGGCCGTGACGAGGATTCGAACCTACGTCCGAGATCATCCCAGACGCTGCCTTAATCGACTGAGCTACGACTTCGGTGTTAAGAGAGTTATGTTAGGACTTGTATAGGCCTCGGGACGGGTACTGGAACCGGTTATGTTATTCAGCACCAAGGGGTTTGCCCCGGGACACGATCCCCGGAGACCAGAGCACTCACCCCGCTCTCCAGGTAATGAGTGTGTGCCAGCAGGGGCAACATCGACCGGAGTTGCTTAACAATACCATAAAACCTTGGTAATGACAGCCATCAAACGCCACCCAGCGCTCATGACACAACTCTGTGCCTGCTGCTACTGTCTTCGCCCGCCGCCGGTGATCTCTTCTGTTTTTCTAACATTTACGTTGTAAAAATGTACTATGTAAAAAAACATTTGAAAAAGTTAGGTTAGGTTATTTACATTATAGCGGTACAAGTACTGTTAATCCGCGTTGGAGGTCTTATTGCCTCTAATGTTGCAAACTACTTCCAGAACCCCATCTAGGTAAACATTGAGATGTTGGCAGGAGTAATTATGTCGGAAGACTTTGCCTACCTTTAAACAATATAACGACGTAGCTGCCACATCTACAAGAACAATTATAAGCTGGAAAACAAGAATCTTTCAAAAAAAGAGATGCCAAACCAATGATAGTACTTTTCAAGACACCAAGGCGGAATATTATTGCATCAGTCACCTTCAGAGCTGAAGAAGTTGCCAACCTGGCGAACGTGCAGTGAACTTATAAAGCCTGATTCTGTTCAAACATCTCAATTTTTAGACCGCTAAAAATCCTTGAAATCATAAGTTATATCATCCAGAAAACATTAGAGGAACTCTGTACACTGAAACAATTCCTTACAATACCAGAAAGCATGGTGGCATACTGTGCAAAATGCCTCCACTGAAAGGCAGTGGTGCAGTAATTATTCTGAGAGACAATTATAAACATTAAGGACACAAGACTTGTCACACCCTCCGTCCCTCTCAACATAATCCGCATGACTAGTCAACCTCTTTCGGTGATCACGAAAGGAATCTAATAAATATCTCCACAGGAGGGCAACCGAGATCAATTGTTCAACCGAATTGTGATCAGACCACATGCAGCGTCCCACAACAGCATGGTGAGCCAGACAGCCAACCAGGAGGCCTTATCAGAGACCTGGCCGCGGGGACACAGATCTTACGAACTCCTTTAAGGTAACTTTAGGCTAAAATAGGCAGTGTACCCATATTTACCTTAAAAGTAAGGTATATGCTTAATTTTACTTTAAATACTTCAAAGTATATCAATTTGGGCATAGTATTTTTTACTTAGTCGAAAATGTTTTATCGAAATATGGAAATGAAGAGTTCTGAAACACTTTTCATACACTATATCAACAACAAACAATATTTTGCCCGAAACGCTATGCGTGCTAGTGGCATTACAAGAAAGTTAATTTCAACTTAATCTCTATGTTCTCTGTTAACCCCCAATGTACCTTCTTGTATATATATATATAAATAAATAAAAAATAAATAAAAAAAGTCGTCAATATTTTACTTGAGCTGGAGACAGCAGTCACTCCTTATAGAGTGGCCCTTCACCAAACACTTATCATCAGAGCAGCCTGATACCACTCATTATAGTGGGGTCCTACTCCCTCCCACCTCTACCATACCGACCTAGCAACCGGCCGGATAGCAATACCGACCTAGCAACAGGCCGGATAGCAATACCGACCTAGCAACAGGCTGGATAGCAATACCGACCTAGCAACAGGCCGGATAGCAATACCGACCTAGCAACAGGCTGGATAGCAATACCGACCTAGCAACAGGCCGCTGGATAACAATACCGACCTAGCAACAGGCCGGATAACAATACCGACCTAGCAACAGGCCGCTGGATAACAATACCGACTGACACATCGGGACAAGAAGTCAACACACCAGCCCGGGCCAGTGACACTACTCCCTCTGAACGCCGCAGCTTAACTTTTATACCATTATAAAAGACAATGGCAGCTGCGGAACCTATTATTACAAGTAATACCTTACCATCATATCTGCTTCATAACTCCTCGCATATTTCCAGACCAAAAAGTTGGAAGCATTCCGAGGGCGGAGGCGCGCGGGCAAGAAGACATGTCAGGTATGTTAGGTAATAATCAGTCGGGCGGAACACCTTGTGAGGTGAGGGCGGCGTCTCACGCTGCACTCACTTCACTTCGTGAGGTGACTTGATCCGCCTACCTCATATATCAACTTTTTCTTCTTCTTCTTCTTCATTTTTCCTTCTTTTTTTCTTCTTCTGTCTTCTTATCTTCTTCTTGCGGTTTATCTCATTTAGTTATATTTTATTCTTGTTTTTATTTAATTATTTGATCATTAGTATTATTTTATCAATATTAATATTTAATTTTATAATTATTTAATAGTCCTATTATTTTTCAATATTAAAACTTAATTTTATAAATATTTAATAGTCCTATTATTTTATCAATATTAATATTTAGTTTAATAAATATTTCCTAGTCCTATTACTTTATAATTATTATTGTTTTACATCATTATTAGATTTTTTGAGCATTCATATCAAGCATTTTTTTTTCTTTTAATATTCATCTGTCACAAAGGGAATATATGGCTCAGGAACCATCAGGACCTTTGTGCCCCATTCAGAGGTCTTGAACGTTTTAAGATATATGATGCGTCTTGGTATTAATAGCTAGGATTCTATGTGAGACATTGTAGCTAAACAAATCTGGAATAGCCTTGGTCCCTTCTTTCAGTTATGACCTATTTTTGAATGTCTTTATATATATATATATATATATATATATATATATATATATATATATATATATATATATATATGATCCAGTTGGAGTGCTTGGCCAGCTCTCTCACTCAAGAGAGGTACTCCTCAGCCAACACCCAATGGAAATATACTTGGAGGTATTGTGAACTTAAGACCAAGAATATAAAGGAGATAGAGAGAATGAATACAAGAACATATACAAATATTTTCAAGAAAAGCATACAAGATGCCAACGAGGAGGCCTGGTCGAGAGGACTGGGCCGCGGAGACGTTAAGCCCCGAAATCATTGCAAGACAATCATTGCAAGGAGGATTAGAAGTCATCTCCAGGAAGGGGTATCAACAGGACCTTTGTACTCATGCACCACCACCAACGAGGGAGGGAATCAACAGGACCTTTGTACTCATGCACCACCACCAACGAGGGAGGGTATCAACAGGACCTTTGTACTCATGCACCACCACCAAAGAGGGAGGGAATCAACAGGACCTTTGTACTCATGCACCACCACCAACGAGGGAGGGAATCAACAGGACCTTTGTATTCATGCACCACCACCAACGAGGGAGGGAATCAACAGGACCTTTGTACTCATGCACCACCACCAACGAGGGAGGGAATCAACAGGACCTTTGTACTCATGCACCACCACCAACGAGGGAGGGAATCAACAGGACCTTTGTACTCATGCACCACCACCAACGAGGGAGGGAATCAACAGGACCTTTGTACTCATGCACCACCACCAACGAGGGAGGGAATCAACAGGACCTTTGTACTCATGCACCACCACCAACGAGGGAGGGAATCAACAGGACCTTTGTACTCATGCACCACCACCAGTGCAGTATACCTATTGCTTAGGACAACTATTTTCCTTTTGTTACATAGTAAGTTAATTTTTTTTTAGCTAGCACAGCAGCCATTATACGAATCAGGCAGCGTCGACAACGGTAACACTGATAATAACTAAATTGATAAAACAGCACCTGTGGTGATCGATGATAGCTGCGAGCATGATGTTGGCATGTGGTCCATGGCCGGCCAGGTGGGCCAAGTTCCCGGCCACTGGAGAAGAAATTGATCCATGGTCGGCTAGGTGGACGAGACTCTCGGCCATCGGAGTAGTCTGTGGTCCATGGCCGGCCAGGTGGACCAGACTTCCGGCGACCGGAGAAGAGATGGACACCAAACTTCGCGTCCCCATCCGAATGGCCGACCTGCGATTCTCCTCCCCGGCAACGGAGTACCGCCGCTGGTCGGCCGAGCGTCTGGCGGCCGAGATGCCCCTGGGGGACCAACTGAATCTCTTCTTTTCGCTGGTGGCCCACGAGAAGCGCTTTTTGAACTTATGGATATTAATGCAAGACTCGGTTCGGGGGAACACAGTCGTGGCTTCTGAGAGTCGTGACTTGACGCCAGCACCTTGGACGCTCTCGTTGTTCAAGATCGCTTCTGATTTCGGAGGGCGGAGAGGTGGCGCATTGTGGGTTTTTTCTCCTGCTGCCCACGAAAGCCTTTTTTTGGTGAGTGCAGGCCTCTCTGGGGTGTTGTCCTCGTAGTCGATGGACTCGACGTATGAGAGTCGAACCCGCGGTCCGGACAGACTGGCTGGTGGCTCGCAAAAAGAAACATGTTTACAATTCCCCGCGAAAGGTTTAACTTTCAGAGCTCTGGAGTCACTTTTTCTTCCCATTTTCATTGAGCTTCGAGATACTTCGATAGCTCTGGCCGCCTGAAAATTCTTGATGTTATGATGAACCTCAACAACCTCTACATCGTCGTCCTTGGTGATCTTCATTGTCTTCTGTGTCTTCATCTTCTTCGCTTTCTCTATGTTGTTAACCTTCTGAGAGGTCAGAGAAATAGCTTGAGTGCCCATGACCACTGAGGCACTCCTTGCACGCCCATAGCCAGGGTTCTCTTCGTGGAGCGTGGGCAACGAAAAGCTTTCCCCCACACACACTGTTTTGCGACTCCTGGGCCTCGTCATATGGCTCTCCAAAAGTGGAGTATCAGGGAAATTGAGGTTCCTGAGATATATGTGGTTCCCCGCACTACTCGTGAAGGCTCTCGTCCCCAGCTGGCCTCTGAGACCGACTGGAGAGATGGATACAGCGACCTGTGGAGCATAATAACCCGGAGGTCGGCCACCCTCGCCCCCAAGGCTGACGATGGAAGCATATACAGGGCGACGGGGGGCAGTATAGCCCGAGACGGGTTCATTCAGCACCCACGGATGAGGTGCGCTGCTCCTGCAGGCATCGCCGCCTACCATCACACTCCGTCTCGTATTCGCTTGTGAGGGGGTGCGAAATGGGTGAGCCAGGAAGGAGCAGGATCCAAAGTGAGCTGGTACATGACCTGCATAATCCGTATCAGGGCCAGTATGAGTGGGTGTTGGATCCACAAAATCTAGCATGGACGGAACACCAGTTTTACGTCTAGACATGTTCATCCAGCAAGTACGATTTGAACCCCCATCCTATGGGTCCTTATTGTCTGCAGTCAAGTACGAATCGGCGCAAACAGTTAACAAAACACACTCGCCACAACCAAGGACTGTCCCTATACCCACAGGTCGGACTGGCCTTGACTCTGACTGACGGACTGACTCTTAACGCCGACCTTCCACGACATCGATGCATCGGCTTGCATTTCCTCTTTCATACACTTTCTGGAATACATCAGGAATTAAGAAGTAATGATAGCAGAAGAAAATCGCATTCACCGGCGCCAGCAAGTCAACACTTATCCTGATACTTTCTCAAGGCAAAAAATAACCTAATGAACGCCGCACGCAAAAATAGATTAAGCCGATCCTAATTTTTTTCACAGTCCGTCATGTCGCTCATATCGATTAGGGGGACGTTGGATAAATTTCAGCCACTCATGTTCTCGAAAAATGAGTGTGGGTTAGTGACTAGTGAGTGAGTGAAGGGTGCCGAGTGGCGTCTTAGACTGTGAGATGACTTAACTGGCGTGCTCCTGGCTCCGGGACGTGATGGCCAAGAGGGCAAGTAACAAATTAAAAGAACAACGATAACATTAATAATAATTAACATAGCAATTAACTTAATAGTGTTATTATTTCAAGTTGGTCACCGCTTGCTGGAGTCAAGACACCAGTCTAGTCACGTTGTTATTGGCACTACATTACTACAAGTAATTACGTCATTATCACAACGTAATCACGTCACTATCACAAGGCTATTTGTGATACGCTATTTTCATATGGTTATAAAATCATTATCACAAATTAATCTTATCGCAAGATAATCTCATCACCATCACAAGGTAATGTCATCACCATCACAAGATAACCTCATCACCATCACAAGGTAATGTCATCACGATCACAAGGTAATGTCATCACGATCACAAGGTAATGTCATCACTATCACAAGATAATCTCATCACCATCACAAGATAATGTCACCATCACCATCACAAGATAACCTCATCACCATCACAAGATAACCTCATCACCATCACAAGGTAATGTCATCACGATCACAAGGTAATGTCATCACTATCACAAGATAATCTCATCACCATCACAAGATAATGTCACCATCACCATCACAAGATAATGTCACAATATCATCACAAGGTAATCTCATCACCATCACAAGGTAATCTCATCACCATCACACCACTTTTCACATGATAAGTCACAATCAGCTTAGTGACAAGCCTCCCAAGTGTCCCCAAGTCCTCTACAGGGGTAACTAACACTGGGAACCTTCCACTTGGGTCCCCTCCCCCCCCCCCCACACTGGACCAACATCAGCGTCCAATTACCCATCAGGGCCTCGTCCTCGCCCCCCCCCCCCCAATATCCCCGGAGGTGGGGGGGATACAGGAAATAGGCTCACTGATTGGGCGATCCGGTGTGCCTCGTTCGAATCCAGCGGCTCTTGTGAATTGGCACCCAAAGTGTCTGCCACTGACAGCGACCAGCAGCCACCCAACACCTGTACCACCACAACCACCACTACCACCACCCACCACCACCCACCCAGCTCGACGTGCGAAAACACTTAAGAGTACGACGTTTCGGGGATCACAACTTCTGCTCGTAAAATACAGATTTTTGACTGTATATTTTTGTACAATATACACCTCCACAATAGCGATGTCTTTTCGTCATGAACGTGTTCTTCAGCATGAAAACAGTGTATGTGAAGGAGCGGAAGAGCGCAGCGGGAGGTGAAGGTGGTGCCCCTCCTACACGGCCGGCGACCAGTCCGGGTTCCCACCAAACACACAGGAACCTTGACGGGTCGCCTTATTACCTTACATCGTGTCTTCCCTCACACAATACACTTACACAATATCGTAAAACACCAGACCATTAAACACAACTGTGACGCATCGCTCACACCTGCAGGATAAATTGAGTTTATACATCACGGATATACCTAGGAAATATATATACCTCTGGTAAAAGATATACGAATATGTCCTCCCCAGCCTAAAGGTGTTGGTTAGTGTTTACAGATGCAATTGAGGGAAATGTGGCAACAAAGTGAGAGAGGCAGCCAGCTTGCATAATGCACGATACTGAGGTAATGATTCATTGTCCGATGCTGTGTGTACTTACCTCAATGTGAGGTCGAGCGCATGCTCCTGAACCCAGCCTTACCAGCGGTTGATCAATGCATTTATTCCGACCCATAGTTTCTTGTCATTACTTTTGAATACATTTATTGTGTTAGCTTCACTACCGTATGCCCCACTCTAGTTCACTTCATCTACTCAATAGCATTACACTAAAATACTTCTCACATTTCACTAACTTCAGTCATATCTACATTTGAAACTAAGTATGGAGTCTGCCTCCACCACATCACTTCCTAGTGCATTCCATTTGCTAACTACTCTGACACTGAAAATATTCTTTGAATGCCTCTGTGGCTATTTCGGAATTCAGTTTATACCTGTGGTCTCTTGTGTGAGTACCACCAGTGCTAAATAGTGTCTTTATCTATCGCATCAATTTTCCCGAGAATTTTATGTGGTAATAATGTCTCCCTCTAACTCTTTTGTTTTCTGCGACGTGAGGATCAATTTTATTATGTAGCTTTTCCTGGTAACCCATACCTCGCAGTTCTGGGGCTTACAGGGTAACATACCTCTGAACCTTCTCCAAATTCGTCTTGCGCTTCATTAGATATCAACGCTGCAGCCGCAAACTCCAGGACTGGGCCTGACACATGTGACATACATGAATGCTCCCTTACACAGATTTCCAAAGGCAATTTTGATGTTAATCAGTCCTGCAAGTCTTGTTGTTGTTGTTGTTTAAGATTCAGCTACTGGGAACAAAACGTTCCAAGTAGCACGGGCTATGGTGAGCCCGTAGTGGACTTACCTGGCACAGGAGCGGGGCTGTAACTTGCGTGTGTGTCCTGCATGTCCTCTCTCGCTCTCATATAACATCAGTTGGTGTGGCGTGAGGCACTGGTCAGGTGAGTGTGGTTTTGGTATCGTATGACGCCAAGCGCCTCCCTCCAGGTGTTGACAATAACGCTTATTAATCCGTTGTTTCAACAAAACGTTGAGCGCCAGTAATGTTCTCATGTTGTTCTCCCATCTCAGAGAGAGAGAAGATAAGGAGAGAGAGAGAGAGAGAGAGAGAGAGAGAGGGGGGGGGGGTTATCTTCAGGTTATCTTGAGATGATTTCGGGGCTTAGTGTCCCCGCGGCCCGGTCCTCGACCAGGCCTCCTCCCCCAGGAAGCAGCCCGTGATAGCTGACTAACTCCCAGGTACCTATTTACTGCTAGGTAACAGGGGCATCAAGGTGAAAGAACCTCTGCCCATTGTTTCTCGCCGGCGCCTGGGATGGAACCCGGGACCACAGGATCACGCGTCCAGTGTTCTGTCCGCTCAACCACCGGCTCCTGGAAAGGGGGAGGCTATTTCATTAGTAGCCATCTATTTGGCTATCAAGACATGATCTTGGAGTAGAGCGAGGTATCATAAAGATATGAGGTCACCATTCTCTAGCATACGCATGAAAATTACCCCACTGGAGTATGCCTGTAATGTGTGGCCAGTGTCGAGATCGTTTCTACTCCCGCATCCCGCCTGAAGCATGATCACCCAGGCTATTGTAGCAAGCTTAATTAACTAACAACACAACCTGGCCTGGAGATGGCTTCGTGGAGAGGGAATTGGTGGACGGGGGCGGGTGAGAGGGTCATGTTGGAAGGCTGGCAGGAACCATGAGAAATCACCAACCGCATGTTTCTCACTTAACAAGGTATATTTATCAATTCCACACAGACCCATATCAATTAATATATGTGGGTAGGACCTCGCGCTTGTTGGGTCGATAATGAAGCTGACTCACAGCTCGTGATTCGAAACTGAAAATAAATTTTTGAGAACTCTTTAATGTTCATTAAAACAATAATTATCTTTAATTTATGCGAGAACAGCACAATGTAAATATTTGTAGACTATACCAGCTGGAACACGACTATTTCTAGGATATAATAGGCGGACTACATCCATTTCTAGGATATACTTGCCATACAAGCCAGCAACTCTAGGCAGTAACTGGGAGACTTGCCCCGTGTCCCATCACCCAGTACCCAGGGCCTCCAGAAGTTTCCCAACGTCAATAAACTGTCGTATCCGCTCCTAACCTACCAGAGGACCCAAAACAGAAAACGGGGACAGTATGCCAATTTGGCGAGCCGCTACCATTTTCTAGTACGACGATGTTGACCAGACCACACACACTAGAAAGTGAGGGAACGACGACGTTTCGGTCCGTCCTGGACCATTCTCAAGCCGATTGTGTCGTTTCGACGTTTCAAAAGGTCGCCTTCCCTTTACTTTCTAGTGTGTGGTCTGGTCAACATACTTCAGCCACGTTATTGTGACTCATCGCCTGCACAGTACGACGATTTTTGGCCTCAGGGAGCAAATATTTGGCCTCTGGTACGCGTCAAAATCCGACGGTGTATTAGGAGGACGGGTTGGTCCCTTCCACTCCTGAAGGTGACACTACGTATTCTCTGTCACGTTTTCTACGACGAAGCACATTGCTTCCTGTTCTTTAGTTTCGTCTCTCGGTACTAACTTACTAATTGTCTTACCCCTTGACTTTGACCCTCCGACCTTTTAACCCGAAATTACGCTGCACGGTCACGATGTGCAAAGGTCAAATTTCGTAATTATGTATTGAGTATGATGCGTGTGATTATGTATATGTATGTATACGTGTATTTTAATGTGTACGAACACCTAGTATTGTTTACCTAGTTGTACCAACATAAACGATTGTCAGCCCATAAGTCCAGTCATTTCAGTTGTCCCTCATCTAATGACGTGATTTCGGCCTCTTGTGATGTGTTCAGTGTCGTCTTTACCTGTATGTAAAGTCAGTGACGACACCCTGAGGGAGTGAGTGAGGGAGCCGGTCGGCCGAGCGGACAGCACGCTGTACTTGTGATCCTGTGGTCCCGGGTTCGATCCCGGGCGCTGGCGAGAAACAATGGGCAGAGTTTCTTTCACCCTATGCCCCTGTTACCTAGCAAAAAAATAGGTACCTGGGTGTTAGTCAGTTGTCACGGGCTGCTGCTTCCTAGGGGTGGAGGCCTGGTCGAGGACCGGGCCGCAGGGACACTAAAGCCCCGAAATCATCTCAAGATAACCCTACCCTTCTAGCTTGTCTCATCCACTCCTTGCCCGGCAAATAAGTGCTTCCTTAATTTCTATATCCCTTATTCTTCCATTTATTTTCCTGAACATTTCATATTTGTCTACGGAGTCAATTCCTTTAAAAATCATATATGTACAGATCATATCCCCTCTAACTAGTCCCTAGAGATGTTGAGCCCAATTCTCCCAGCTTTTTCCATATATTTCAACCTTCACATCTCCGAGACAAATCTTGTGTCCAATCTCTGAATTTTTGGTATACCTTTGTTTAGTGTTTATTTATCTAGGTTACTTTGAGGTATTCTTGATGTGGTTCCGAGGACCAATGTCCCAGGCGGCCCTCATAATAATTCCCAACTATAAGTGTCACTAATAGTATTTAGTTACCTTTATGGGAGGAAATTCACGTTTGCCAAGTGTAAGCAAGTGTGCGTAAATCTGCAACATCCCTCAAGTGTTGCCAGTACACTTAGGTCAACAGAATAATATCTTGGTGTATGTAAGGCTTGTTGACCAGACCACACACTAGAAGGTGAAGGGACGACGACGTTTCGGTCCGTCCTGGACCATTCTCAAGTCGATTCTAGTATGGTCAACATGCTTTAGCCACGTTATTGTGACTCATCGCCTGCATATGTAAGGCTTTTGAGCATCCAAGTAATTTTTAGGAGACAAATGCCTGAGCTCTGATTCATGGACCAGATCGCGAGGTGAGGCGTCTAACAGCCTCGTCTAACGACCAGACTACCCAGCCCGTTCTCGCCAGCCTTCCCAACGACCACCAACCACGAGGCCCGGTGAGAGATCGGGCCGCGAGGACATTGATCCTCGGAACCACCCCAAGCCAGCTATAACGAAAAATAGATGGTTGTGGACGACCACCTGAACAACTCCTCGAGCGACTACCACATCAACTGTAATACGTTAAAGCAGTGACAGCGAGGAACCAATTACAAAAGTCACTGTATTATTGGCAGATGTAGCCAAAATTCAGTTTCTAGTGGATTGAGTGAACCTAGAAGCTCTCATTTCTATGAAATAATGATATAATTTGTAATATATATATCCGTGACCCAAAACTTGCATGTAGGTTGCTATGTTGAGTGCATGTTGCATGAGTGCAAGCTGCTATGTTGAGTGCTACCTTGGCCAGAAGAGACGACGCTGGAGAACGTTGGCTCTCCTGTCATGTCACTCACGTCACTCCTGTCATTAAAACTGACATGGACGAGGAAGCAAGATAACATGCCAAGATAACATGCATCACGCTGAGCTCCGGCTGTTGCATAAGGAATGTAGAGTGCCGCTGAGTGCTCCCTCTTGAGCTCTAGAGTGAGTGAGTGAGTGAGTGACGCACAGACACTTCTACACACACACACTCACACGTTGGATTTGAGAAGCAGTGCAGTATGTGCATCAAACAAACACCTCTTATCATGGCGATACTCATCATAATCATCAGGTTTGAGCTTCACCCCTCACATTAACCAAGGCTATCAATCAGCGCCTGTAACATCTACCCAATTGCAGACACCTCTAATTTCCCTCTGACCAATTACACCACGATCAAAACAACCCAAGCGTCTCTAATGACTCGCCAAACACGCGTGCACGGGGCTTTTACTTTCTCTAACAAGATAATCTCTTGATAATACAGTAGGCTATAAATATAGTAATCTTTATAATACAGTAGGCTGAATATAATAATAATCTCTAATAATACAATAGACTGTAATTACAGGTGTTTTACAGAATACAATAAGCATTATTTTTTGTTTTACTTTGAATGTGGACATGTATGAGTGGGATTGGGTGGCTATATATAGGAGCTGCCTTGTATGGGCCAATAGGCCTTCTGCAGTTACCTTTGTTCTTATGTTCTTATGTTCAACACTACAGTGGTAGAATGGGTCCGACGTGGGTCCTGGGTCCCATGAGGTCCCAAAATGGGTCCCTTCCCCCCCCCCCCCCCCACCTCACATTAATAAAGGCTCAGGCACTAAGGTTTTCCTCGAGTGTGACTGGAAATTGGGAGAAGGCGGCTGACAAAGACAGAATCTCGGAAATAATTGACGTCATTTTGATTGCCTGCCATGTGGCGTTTTTTGATTGCGCGCCGAGACGGATTGCGACATTTTCCGTTACGGAAGAATCTTTTGATAATAATCTTTGACTTTCGTGACACGGAGATGATTATAGCACAGCATCCATCAGCATTAACTGGTATTACGTTTCAGTTTTCGCTTTCCGTTTTTGTAAGTCGTTTTTTCATCTTAAAAACTTTCTAATATCATCTCTCTCTCTCTCTCTCTCTCTCTCTCTCTCTCTCTCTCTCTCTCTCTCTCTCTCTCTCTCTCTCTCTCTCTTGGTTTCTTGTTACTGCCACTAACCAGACGAGGCAACCGAGCTCTACAGGTCTGGTAGCATGAACAAGATATGCAGGTTACCTACCTAGGGGTAATTCCGAGGATCCACATCACCACGGCCCGGTCTCCTCCTTTGTGATCTGGTCAACCAGGCTGGAGGACTCCTGGAGAGAGTTTCGGGAGTTCTTTTACTCCCCGAGCCCGGCCTGAGGCCAGGCTCGACTTGTGATAACTTGGTCCAACAGGCTGTTGCTTGGAGCAGCCCGCAGGCCCCACATATCCTCTACATCCTACTACAAGTTCTTAAACTTTACGCCGCGCGAATCGGAGCAATAATATTCCCGAGTAAAATTATCCTGAGTAAGTTGGAAGCGATCGAGGTTAGACGGCACCTAGGGGAACATCCTTACTTATTAGTTTAATCTTATTTTAATAATTCTTCATCTCTGAATATTGTATGAATTCGAGATAAGTGTATATAAATGGACAAGCATATATTATATATATATATATATATATATATATATATATATATATATATATATATATATATATATATATATATATATATATATATATATATATGTCGTACCTAGTAGCCAGAACGCACTTCTCAGCCTACTATGCAAGGCCCGATTTGCCTAATAAGCCAAGTTTTCCTGAATTAATATATTTTCTATAATTTTTTTCTTATGAAATGATAAAGCTGCCGTTTTCACTATGTATGAGGTCAATTTTTTTTTATTGGAGTTAAAATTAACGTAGATATATGACCGAACCTAACCAACCCTACCTAACCTAACCTATCTTTATAGGTAAGGTTAGGTTAGGTAGCCAAAAAAAGCTAGGTTAGGTTAGGTTAGGTAGGTTAGGTAGACGAAAAAACATTAATTCATGAAAACTTGGCTTATTAGGCAAATCGGGCCTTGCATAGTAGGCTGAGAAGTGAGTTCTGGCTACTAGGTACGACATATATATATATATATATATATATATGTCGTACCTAGTAGCCAGAACGCACTTCTCTGCCTACTATTCAAGGCCCGATTTGCCTAATAAGCCAAGTTTCCATGAATTAATTGTTTTTCGACTACCTAACCTACCTAACCTAACTTTTTCGGCCACCTAACCTAACCTAACCTATTAAGATAGGTTAGGTTAGGTTAGGTAGGGTTGGTTAGGTTCGATCATATATCTACGTTAATTTTAACTCCAATAAAAAAAAATTTACTTCATACACAATGAAATGGGTAGCTTTATCATTTCATAAGAAAAAAAATAGAGAAAATATATTAATTCATGAAAACTTGGCTTATTAGGCAAATCGGGCCTTGCATAGTAGGCTGAGAAGTGAGTTCTGGCTACTAGGTACGACATATATATATATATATATATATATGTCGTACCTAGTAGCCAGAACGCACTTCTCTGCCTACTATTCAAGGCCCGATTTGCCTAATAAGCCAAGTTTCCATGAATTAATTGTTTTTCGACTACCTAACCTACCTAACCTAACTTTTTCGGCCACCTAACCTAACCTAACCTATTAAGATAGGTTAGGTTAGGTTAGGTAGGGTTGGTTAGGTTCGATCATATATCTACGTTAATTTTAACTCCAATAAAAAAAAATTTACTTCATACACAATGAAATGGGTAGCTTTATCATTTCATAAGAAAAAAAATAGAGAAAATATATTAATTCATGAAAACTTGGCTTATTAGGCAAATCGGGCCTTGCATAGTAGGCTGAGAAGTGAGTTCTGGCTACTAGGTACGACATATATATATATATATATATATATATATATATATATATATATATATATATATATATATATATATATGCGAACAAGCCTGAATGGTCCCCAGGACAATATGCAACTGAAAACTCACACCCCAGAAGTGACTCGAACCCATACTCCCAGGAGCAACGCAACTGGTATGTACAAGACGCCTTAATCCACTTGACCATCACGACCGGACATAATGAGGTGATAGCCGAGGCTATTTGAACCACCCCACCGCCGTTCATCACCTCATTATGTCCGGTCGTGATGGTCAAGTGGATTAAGGCGTCTTGTACATACCAGTTGCGTTGCTCCTGGGAGTATGGGTTCGAGTCACTTCTGGGGTGTGAGTTTTCAGTTGCATATTGTCCTGGGGACCATTCAGGCTTGTTCGCATTTGTGTTCCTCACGTGTGCCCCAAAGAATGAGGTGATTTGGTAAAATGCTATGCCCAAGATTACTATCCGAGTGCCGGCGGTGGGGTGGTTCAAATAGCCTCGGCTATCACCTCATTATGTCCGGTCGTGATGGTCAAGTGGATTAAGGCGTCTTGTACATACCAGTTGCGTTGCTCCTGGGAGTATGGGTTCGAGTCACTTCTGGGGTGTGAGTTTTCAGTTATATATATATATATATATATATATATATATATATATATATATATATATATATATATATATATATATATATATATATATATGACAATGTCAGACCACGGAGGAAAAATGAAACAAATGAAACATTATTATATATATATATAATTAATTATATTAATTATATATATGTATACTCCTCAATTATACATTGAGGAGTGGAATTCGTATTAATATACGAAAGTACTTAAGGAAATTCCTGTCTCATTTTTCCTCCGTGGTCTGACATTGTCACATTTTTAATCACGTGTTTATTTTCGTGATATACACACACATATATATATATATATATATATATATATATATATATATATATATATATATATATATATATATATATATATATATATATATATATATATATATCTGTGTGTGTGTGTGTGTGTGTGTGTGTGTGTGTGTGTAATAGAAGAAGGTAGAAGGTAGATCTGGTATAACATTGAGGAAGCGTCCAACGGACGGGTTCGACGCCCTGGCGGGTCCATCAGCTCAATATTCTCACGTTGTTTAATGATGCCTACTTCCCGGACACTGCAGACACTCGCCACGCTGCAGCTGGGGACACTAATCACACATACACATACACTCTCTCATTAATTGTTTCCTATATAAAGGTTCAACTACCCCTAAGCGTTTACATCCTAGCCAAACGAAAGTTCGAGCCTAAGCATTTCTAAACAAGCCACACACAAAGAAACCACTTGCCATGACACCTTGCCCTTTATATAAATGTACCAACTGACAATTCACGACAAAAATATGAGATCAGGAAGACTTCTCACGTCAGCAGACACATCTAGGAAAACCACACACACACACACACACACACACACACACACACACGCACACGCACACGCACGCACACACACACACACACACAGATGCAGGCCATTAAAGCCAGCCACCGTGGAATTTGGTCACGGTCAGTGAGTTATAAGACAGCTCTGCGTTAGCTTGACCTGGCTTTTTATCTGAAGCTGCCCATTACTCTAGGTGTCGTTCCTTGGATATCTCCAGCGAGGAACCGAGGACGCAGCAGGCATTCCCCCCTCTGGATCGCGACACTGAGGCGCTGAAAGAGAAGACTAGCCGCTCTAGGGTCTCTTGTAGTGTTCAATGAGCTTGGAACCAAGATCCTGAAGAAATCTTCTTGCTCTCTCTCCTGGGTCTCCAGGACCCAGCCGGCGGCTCACCCAACACAAACCAAACTATTTTCTTGACTTTATCGTAGCCACGTCGCTCCTTCCCTACGACCACGGAATACCGTGTCTCTGCGTCAAGATTAGCTGCGATCCGGGAGCCGGTCGGCCGAGCGGACAGCACGCGGGACTTGTGATCCTGTGGTCCTGGGTTCGATCCCCGGCACCGGCGAGAAACAATGGGCAAAGTTTCTTTCACCCTATGCCCCTGTTACCTAGCAGTAAAATAGGTACCTGGGTGTTAGTCAGCTGTCACGGGCTGCTTCCTGGGGGTGGAGGCCTGGTCGAGGACCGGGCCGCGGGGACACTAAAGCCCCGAAATCATCTCAAGATAACCTCAAGATAGATCTACTTCATCGGCTCCCCTAGATGATTTCGTAGGTCTCTTCACCTTCATGGCATCATTAATGACGCCATGATCAAACAGGTTGTTGTTAATTGGGTTCGTGGGACCAGAAAGTTGTTTCTATTTTCCATGACAAGAAGGCTGTTAGGCATGTCGAGGTCCCACTAGTGACTAGGTCAATAATTGACCTTCGCAATCCACTGAAGCCTATTCTAGGAAGGTTCCGTTGCATTCCTGAACTCTCTGTATTAGAGCAGTTCGCGTGGCATTGGTTTGACGAGGTTCATAATTATCAGGAGAAAGCGCCAAGCCATTACCACTATATATCTATGTAGTCGTAATGGCTTAGCTATTCAAAGTTACTCGTTCGGACGTACCAAAGGCCGGCATGTATAGCCAGGGGCCTAACCACCTTTCCCCTAATCACCACACTGGCTAATCACTCTTGGGATGTGTTATATTATCTCAAACATGCAAGAATATTAACTAAGCCAGGCACCAGCGGATTAAGCCTGCAGCCCACACGTGTAGATGAAGCAAGGCACGCAAGGGAACACAGTAACATGAGTGAATAAGGTGAGTAAAGAACTGTTTACTTCTGAACACACTTGTTCACGAGTAAACACCAAGCTAAACTTTCAAAACCGACTTTAAACATTTTTTCTCTATAAAAACGTAGAATTCTACTTTTGTATTCTCTTCAGATGATTATTACACACATTTATCCTTGGTGTGACCGCCTTCAAGCACACACTAAGCCAGTCATTAATTAATAAGGTGAGACACTAAACCAGGCGTTACATTACAAAATTGTCCAGACTATTTCTTGCTGCTACTCTGAGCATTCTTAAGTTATTATTCTCTCGTTTCTCAACTCCACGTCAGCTTCAGATACAAAACTTAACCGGTGATTAAAGTGAATTAACAACAGATAATTAAATGGTCATTAAAATCTGAAATCGCTGGTGTCTTCTCAACTAAATTACAAGGCACTTTTTTCAGGTTTCATGACACGTGAGCCAAATACACCAAGGAGGACTTTCTTTATTCACAGCCAAGTACCTGCGGGATCGAGAACGCTCGCGAGCACTTCAATTAAGTGCAATGAATGCCCTTCAGAGATCAAATGACTTCGTATTTATACTGAGATACCTTTAACTGAAGTAATTACTTGAATTTTGGCATTACACAGTATTGGGCCGATAATTAATTTCAGCCACCTGGATGTAAAGCCTTTGGCCACACCACCCAATGACAAGGACAAAAAAATTCAAACTTCGCTGGAAATCTGCAGCTTTTTCAAGTAACAATATCCAAGCTTTTCTCTCTGACCTGGTAACTGTTAACAGAAGAGGTGGCGGTACAGGGTCACGCGAGGGAGTACTGACTCAACACGTGAAGTCTGGCCAACTTGAGAAGAAAAGAGAGAAGTGAACAAGACATGGGGGAAAGAAAGATAACTTTAGAGAAAGGTAAAGAATTCCTAGTGAAGCAGAACGATGTCAGAAGCTGAATGAAGTGGAGAAAACCCAGTAGATTCTTGAGATTATCTTGAGATGATTTCGGGGCTTTTTAGTGTCCCCGCGGCCCGGTCCTCGACCAGGCCTCCACCCCCCAGGAAGCAGCCCG
>NC_091189.1:9475218-9485218 GCF_040958095.1 Procambarus clarkii
CTGTTCTGGATAATACAATTATCCTCATCAGCATTAATATTACAATAGCCCTAGGGATTATTACCTAATTTTAGCGGTAAAGGACTTTGCACGCTCTTCAGGTGAGCAATTTCTCCGGCTCCTACTGGGGCTGTTAGAGTGCAACACTATTCCACCCTAGATAGAGTTGTCACACATCACACACAAGCCCTACTGCAGCACACACCCCCATGCATCTTAGATGGGATTAAGTGTCGACGTCTCGGGCCGCCATGCACTGCGATATCAGAAATATCGCCACTAACTGCCACCTCGAATGTGTGTGTGGGTTTAGCGTTGACGTGTGCCAACCCCGACACGGTTGGCTTGCACTCTTGATGGGTGTATAGTGTACAACACACTCTGCAGCCGTCAGGTGCTGCAACACAGAATCAAGGAACAGAACAGAATTGGTGTTCTATCAGAACACCAATTTCAGACATGATGGGTTTATCAGAACACCAATTTCAGACATGACGGGTTTAGGGGGGGACTCTGGAGGACCAGGAAGGTTCTCTCACCAGCCCGTCCTCCTACGGTATCCCAACGTAGAGAAACCGGTCAATTTAAGGTGTCCTCTCCTAACCTACCAGAGGACCCGAAACTGAAAACGGGACAGTACGTCACTTTCGCGAGCCGCTTCCATTTTCTAGTGTGACAGTTGTTGGCCTTATGTAACGCATACGATCGAAATGCGACGTTCTTTGTAGGAGGTCAGGTTGGTCTGTCGTAGTGACTGCTACAGTGACGGAGATGGTGGGCTGCGAAATTATTACAGTGCTGGAGGCCGTGTATAGGTTCATACATCACAATGGTTACAAACTCCAGTAGTTACCAGTCAAAGTGGTTATGAAATAGTAATTACAATTCACAGTGGTTAAAAGTTTACTAATCCCTGTGATTACAAGTAAAAGTGGCTACCAATCACAGTGGCTATCATTCACAGTGGTTACAAATCCCACTGGAACCACAGTTGTAACCATAGTTACAACTCACTATGGTTACAACTCACTATAGTTACAACTCATAATGGTTATAAGTCACTGTGGTTACAAGTCACAATGGTTATACATCACAGTGGTTACTAGTCACAATGATTACAAGTCACAGTGGTTACAAGTCTTATTAGTTGCGTACATCTACTTTTAAAACGAAAACGATGAAGAACAGCATGCGATAAAGGAAGAATGGACTCTGTACTTTCCCTGAACATCGCTCAAGACGAACCAATCATCGACAGTGGCTATATACCACAACCTACTAGTCACTTCCTGTCACTACTCCGTGATCACTTCCAGCCCCCCCAGTCGCTGGTATCACCAGTCAACATCGACTCATCACCTCTAACTATAAGCCATAGATACCTGGTTGATGGGGTTCAGGGAGTTCTTCTACACCCCAAGCCCGGCTCGAGGCCAGGCTTGACTTACGAGAGCTGGGAGATCATTTCCAGACTAAAATAATTCCAGGCAGTGGTCAGGGAACCCAGAGATCACAAGGCTCGCGGGCTGAGACTCGGGGGTCCGGAAGGGCTGCAGGTGCGCCTGTGAACAACGAAGCAACATGCCACATTGTTTACCATACAAGTTTCGGCCCTCGGAAATTTGGCTACAGGCACTGAGCCTGCTTTCTTTTGCCCCAAAAAGTTGCCTAAATACACGTCAAAGTAGGTGAAAGTTGGCTCGTTTTAAATTCACCTGGACGTCTTGCAAGTTTGACGATGTATTCGTTACCTTGAAGCACTTCCTTACCTTATCCTCCTGGGGTCAGAGTTCCCGCGGTCCGGTCTCTGACAAAGCCTCCTGGTTGACTGACTGGTCAACCAGGCTGTTGGACGCGGCTGCTCGTAGCCTGACGAATGAGTCACAGCCTGGTTGATGAGGTATATGTTTATAACTAAATATTTTGTATGCGTCCATTAGCATCTTCATTAATTTGATGTCGTTTCTCTTTTTTCTTGTTATTATTGACATTCTTCCTAATTGGTATTCTTTCCATTGTAATTTCCGAAGACTTATTTTTTCGAATATCTATTTTTCCACCCCTTCATATTTGTTAATACACTTGCTTGTTTTCTGGCTTTCCCCACGAGATCTCTCTTCAAGCAGGAAATTACATTCACGAGTGATACTTTTCTGCTTCACAATTCTTCCAACCTCAAGAAACAACAATGAGCCAATTCCTAAACCACTTCTTTTCAGACACTGGCTTACTGCAGCTTATTCGTTCATAAATTAGTCTGCCAGCTGACCTGGCGGACCCTCGTTCCGTCCCGATGGTCCTCAGAGGCCGGTCATTAAGGGGCTGATGCTTGATACTTCAAGTATTTCTTTTTTATATACTCTGCATATGGGTTATTTATTTATATATTTACACACTGGAATTTCTGGGGCTCAGTGGTTGGGATAATATGGAGCACCAAACTGTTTATAACATACTCGAATATCTGTGAGATTAAGAGATGGAGTTAAGACCTCCAGCTTATTTCTTGAGATATTTCTTACAATACTGGAATTCCTTTGGAGGGCAGGTGTTGCGTAGTCTGGATTACCAAATAAATATTAGACATTGTTTTTTTATGTCTGGAAATATCGTTGGTAAGGAATGGAGATTCTCAGGAAATATCATCTCCTGGTTGACAGTCTGGTCAAACAGGCTGTTAGACGCCGCTGCTCGCAGTCCTGACGTACATTTCACAGCCCAGTTGATCAGGTACCCCTTAGGAGGTACTTATCAAGTTTCGTCTTGAATGCCGAAAGCGGTCACCTAGTTATGTCCTTTATATAATTTATACGGAAGAGTGTTGAAAAGTGTTGGGCTTTTAAAGTATTTTATTGACGGGACGGGAATTATCAGGAGAAAGCACCAAGCCATTACGACTATATAGCCCTTGAGAAGGGGTCGGGATAAGGATTTGGGATGGGACGGGGGGAAAGGAATGGTGCCCAACCACTTGGACGGTGGTCGGGGATTGAACGAACTATTTATTTTTCAGTGAGACTATTTTCCACGTTATGCTAAGTCTCCTGATCTTATCAGGAATTATTTTAGTGCAAAAATGGCTTGACTCGCATATAATATCCTGGTTCCTGCGCTCCGTAACGTTTTGGAAAGCGGATCATATTGGAAAATGCGCTTTCTAAAAACTAATTATAGAATAGTCGAATAGGGAGCCGAGCGGACAGCCCGCTGGATTTGTGATCCTGTGGTCCCGGGTTCGATCCCGGGCGCCGGCGAGAAACAATGGGCAGTTTCTTTCACCCTATGCCCCTGTTACCCAGCAGTAAAATAGGTACCTGCGTGTTAGTCAGCTGTCACGGGCTGCTTCCTGGGGGTGGAGGCCTGGTCGAGGACCGGGCCGCGGTGACACTAAAGCCCCGAAATCATCTCAAGATAACCTCAAGATAGTCTGAACTGTGAACTCTAACCTAACCTAAGGACTGAGGATGTGTCTGATATTGACCTTGGGAAGCTGAACCACTTCATTACGGTATAAATTAAGAAGTGGCCAAAACTCTAGGAACAAGTCGGTTATAATTGTGTTATCCTGTATCCAAGTAGCGCAGCGCCATGTGGACTTAAATCCAACATATCCACACTCCTAAGGTTAGGGTTTATTATTCAGCCGAACCTCAAATTAGCCCCGAGAAAGTTAAGTGTATTTATTAAACTCAAGAGTAACAAAACAAAAAGTGACTACCAGAAATGTGTTCATGCTGTTCCTATCGTTCAGGAATTATCGAGGAGCATCAGAATGAATGAGAATTTAAATCTGTCGTTGCCAACGCTGAAATTCCCATGTACCTGGGGATGGGATAATCTAGAATACAGGTAGAGAGATTCCTCAGTGGTTGGAATGACCCCAGGAGGACATCAGTTATGACTTCCAGGCTACTTCTTCCAGCCCTTCTTACAGTGTTAAAATTCCAGCAGGTCAATCGCCCGAAGAGTCTGGAATAACAGGTAAAATTCTTTCATGTCGCATTTTTCATTCTCTCCATTACAATGAGCTGGAGAAATGACGTGATTACTGCTCACCATACAATATACCTATCGCTCAAAACATCCCGAAAATTCATTTATAACAACGATTATTAGCGGTTTGAAATCTATGGAAAACTATTATCAGTGGAAAATTTCACTATTAATTACCAATTAGAAGACATATAACACTGCCCCAACACATTTTCCAAGTCTTTCTTTCCCATGAAGTAACTGTAATTGGAGAGAGGTAGGAGAGAGCCATGACCAGCACTTACCTGAGACCCAAGATGACCTAGGAAGAGTGGATGACCGTTGTTCATCTCACGCCACGCTTCACTTGATGTCCTGCCCTCCTCCTCTGCCACTCCCCCCCCCCTCACTACACTCACACATCATATAACCTATTGTCTTATGTATGACCCTCTGTCCTGCGTGGCAGTGAATACTAGCATTGTCCTCAATTTAATAAGACCTATCAAAATCCTCAGATTAGGCAAAATTGTAATTAATTTTGTCAATAAAGATGTTAATAATAATAACACATCATATATTTGCGGTAAAATATTTTACATGTGTTAATCCCAAGTCATTGTTCCGTATTCCTCGGCGCTCTGGGAGTGAGCAAAGTGTATAGACATAAACACAAGAGCGCTGTTACCAGCCTTCCACTAAGAGGTTATCTTGAGGTTATCTTGAGATCATTTCGGGGCTTAGCGTCCCCACGGCCCGGTCCTCGACCAGGCCTCCCTTTTGTTACACACCTCCAGGAAGCAGCCCGTAGCAGCTGCCTAACTCCCAGGTCCATTTACTACTAGGTGAATAGGGGCATCAGGGTGAAAGAAACTCTGCCTATTTGTTTCCGCCTCCACCGGGGATCTAACCCGAAACCACAGGACTGCGAATCCTAAGCGCTGTCCACTCAGCTGTCGGGCCCCTAAAGGAGGTCGCACACTCGCCCAATCCTGACGGAAACCTATATACTACTCAGCCCATTCTCAAGATATCACAAGAGTCAAATTTGAAGTTGCTATTCCGACCAATATCCGTCCCCGGAATACTGGCCAAATAACTGGCAGAGCCAGGACTGAAGCCTGTTTATGTACCTCGTTCCGCTATGGTACATAAACAGTCAACTGTGTAACCTATTATTTATGTCCAGACATCAACGAATACAATTTGTCAATCAGTCACGTCATCAGTGATCACAACGTTAGCAGGTTATATATATAAATATGAGTTTGGGTGGATATAAGAGCTACGTCGTATGGGCCAATAGGTCTTCTGCCGATTAGTCATTTCTAGCAGCACTCCATGACACGCCCTACCTTACCTTGCGGTGACCTTGCGTTGATTTCGGGGCTCAACGTCCCCGCGGCCCGGTCCCTGACCAGGCCTTCTGGTTGCTGCACTGGTCAACCAGGCTGTTGGACGCGGCTGCTCGCAACCTGACGTATGAGTCACAGCCTGGTCGATCAGGTATCCTTTGGAGGTGTTTATCGCGTTCTCTCTTGAACACTGTGACGGGTCGGCCAGTTATGCCCCTTGTGTACTCACCTATTTGTACTCACCTATTTGTGCTTGCGGGGGTTGAGCTTTGGCTCTTTGGTCCCGCCTCTCAACTGTCAATCAACTGGTGTACAGATTCCTGAGCCTACTGGGCTCTATCATATCTACATTTAAAACTGTGTATGGAGTCAGCCTCCACCACATCACTGCCTAATGCATTCCATCCGTTAACTACTCTGACACTGAAAAAATTCCTTCTAACGTCTCTGTGGCTCATGTGGGTACTCAGTTTCCACCTGTGTTCCCTTGTTCGCGTCCCACTAGTGTTGAATAGTTTAGCCTTGTTTACCGGTCGATTCCTCTGAGGATTTTGTAGGTTGTGATCATGTCTCCCCTTACTCTTCTGTCTTCCAGTGTCGTAAGATGCATTTCCCGCAGCCTTTCCTCGTAACTCATGCCTCTTAGTTCTGGGACTAGTCTAGTGGCATACCTTTGAACTTTTTCCAACTTTGTCTTGTGTTTGACAAGGTACGGGCTCCATGCTGGGGCCGCATACTCCAGGATTGGTCTTACATATGTGGTATACAAGATTCTGAATGATTCCTTACATAGGTTCCTGAACGCTGTTCTGATGTTAGCCAGCCTCGCATATGCCGCAGACGTTATTCTTTTTATGTGGGCTTCAGGAGACAGGTTTGGTGTGATATCAACTCCTAGATCTTTCTCTCTGTTCGTTTCATTAAGTACTTCATCTCCTATTCTGTATCCTGTATCTGGCCTCCTATTTCCACTGCCTATTTTCATTACTTTGCATTTACTCGGGTTGAACTTCAACAGCCATTTGTTGGACCATTCATTCAGTCTGTCTAGGTCATCTTGTAGCCTCTTACTATCGTCCTCAGTTTCAATCCTCCTCATAATTTTTGCATCATCGGCAAACATTGAGAGAAACGATTCTATTCTATGTGTGTGTGCGTGTGTGTGTGTGTGTGTGTGTGTGTGTGTGTGTGTGTGTGTGTGTGTGTGTGTGTGTGTGTGTGTGTGTGTGTGTGTGTGTGTGTGTGCGTGCGTGCGCGCGTTTCTATTCCCCCCCCCCGCCCACTGCTCTCCCCTCAGCGTGGGTTTATGGTGATTACGGGAGGTGCTTCCCCTGCAGTATATTGGGTAAAAGGTGCCACAAACCATGCTTACCTGGAACTTACCTGAAATTGACCCAGTTTCTCCGAAGTTAACTCGAAATTTACATTAAAGTGAGAGAGAGATAGATAGATAGAGAGAAAGAGAGAGCAGGTGGGGGGGAGGGAGAGGTGGGGGTGAACCAATAGCCTCATGAACCTGTACATCACTTGATTGATGGTTGAGTAGCGGAACCAAAGAACCGAAGCTCAACCCCCCCACAAGCACAACTAGTTAAGTACACACACACACACACACACACACACACACACACACACACACACACACACACACACACAGGCGGGGGTGGGGGGAAAGGTCCTAGAATGGATAAGGAACTACCTAACAGGAAGGAGCCAAAGAGTTACGGTAAGGGGCGAGAAGTCGGACTGGCGAACAGTAACAAGTGGAGTACCACAAGGATCGGTGCTGGGACCAATTCTATTTCTTGTATATGTTAACGACATGTTTACAGGCGTAGAGTCCTACATGTCGATGTTTGCGGATGATGCAAAGTTGATGAGAAGAGTTGTGACAGATGAGGATTGCAGGATCCTCCAAGAGGACCTGAACAGATTGCAGAGATGGTCAGAGAAATGGCTACTAGAATTCAACACGAGCAAATGTAAAGTTATGGAAATGGGACTAGGAGATAGGAGACCAAAGGGACAGTACACAATGAAGGGGAACAGCCTACCTGTAACGACGCGTGAAAGAGACCTGGGGGTGGACGTAACACCTAATCTATCTCCTGAGGCACATATTAATAGGATAACGACAGCAGCGTACTCTACACTGGCAAAAGTTAGAACATCATTCAGAAACCTAAGTAAGGAGGCATTTAGGGCGCTTTACACTGCCTACGTAAGGCCAGTCTTAGAGTATGCCGCCTCATCATGGAGTCCCCATCTGAAGAAGCATATAATGAAACTGGAAAAGGTTCAGAGGTTTGCAACGAGACTCGTCCCAGAGCTACGAGGGATGGGGTATGAAGAGCGCCTGAGGGAACTGTGCCTTACGACACTAGAAAGAAGAAGGGAGAGGGGGGACATGATAGGAACGTATAAGATACTCAGAGGAATTGACAGAGTGGACATAGACGAAATGTTCACACGGAATAGTAACAGAACGAGAGGACATGGATGGAAGCTTGAAACTCAGATGAGTCACAGAGATGTTAGGAAGTTTTCTTTTAGCGTGAGAGTAGTGGGGAAATGGAATGCACTTCAGGAACAGGTTGTGGAAGCAAATACTATTCATAATTTTAAAACCAGGTATGATAGGGAAATGGGACAGGAGTCATTGCTGTAAACAACCGATGCTCGAAAGGCGGGATCCAAGAGTCAATGCTCGATCCTGCAAGCACATATAGGTGAGTACATATAGGTGAGTACACACACACACACACAGTACTTGGACCCACCCTGTTTCTATGTAAACAACCTTCCTCAGGTACTCAGACGCTACACACTGAGTACCTTGGTGACGTTAACACATTTACAGCACTGAACTTCCTCTCATTTGAAAGGCCAAGGACTAGGGCTGACATGATTGCAGTAATATTTTACAAATTGAGATATAAATCAGACTTAGAAAATAAAAAAAATCGAAACAGAACTCAGTCAATAGATTCAAACTCGGCCAATTATTTTTATTTAGAACGGATGCAGAGTTGAGGATGAATGGGAACTCATCTAAGCCAAGTGAAGAGTTTGCAACGAACACCTTAGACAGTTTAATGAATATACTGAAGGGACACACGCGGGAAAATTGTTGATTGTAAGACTTGCCTCGCATGGGCCAGTTTTACTTCACCAACAGAAGTTAAAAAAATAAAATACACTTAACACCTGCAAACCAGAACAGTATTTACAGCCTTTACCCTAAGCCTAACACCTGCAATCAAAAATAGTAATTCCAGACTTCACTACAAGCCTGACACCCTTAACACAGCCGTCACTACAAGCCTGACACCTTTAACACAGTCTTTACTACAAGCCTGACACCTTTAACACAGCCTTCATTACAAACCTGACACCCTTAACACAACCTTCACTACAAACCTGACACCCTTAACACAACCTTCACTACAAGCCTGACACCCTTAACACAACCTTCACTACAAGCCTGACACCCTTAACACAACCTTCACTACAAGCCTGACACCCTTAACACAACCACACAATGAAGCCTGACACCCTTAACACAACCTTCACTACAAGCCTGACACCCTTAACACAACCTTCACTACAAACCTGACACCCTTAACACAACCTTCACTACAAACCTGACACCCTTAACACAACCTTCACTACAAACCTGACACCCTTAACACAACCTTCACCACAAACCTGACACCCTTAACACAACCTTCACTACAAGCCTGACACCCTTAACACAACCTTCACTACAAACCTGACACCCTTAACACAACCTTCACTACAAGCCTGACACCCTTAACACAACCTTCACTACAAACCTGACACCCTTAACACAACCTTCACTACAAGCCTGACACCCTTAACACAGCCTTCACTACAAGCCTGACACCCTTAACACAACCTTCACTACAAGCCTGACACCCTTAACACAGCCTTCACTACAAGCCTGACACCCTTAACACAACCTTCACTACAAGCCTGACACCCTTAACACAGCCTTCACTACAAGCCTGACACCTTTAACACAAAAACAGGTCCATCCACATCGAGGAGGATCTTCGCAGCCTCAGATATAAAAACAAAACACTTGGTCTCGACGTTTTATGGCCGGTGGTAAGATGAATGTCCTCTCGCAGAAAATTGTCGACCTGGGTTTCAAGGCGACACAGAAGTGACAGAGGGAGAACAGACCTGGCACCGCAGATATCAGAGGCGTGACAGAGAAGGGGGAGCAGACCTGGCACCGCAGATACCAAAGGCGTGACAGAGAGGTTGCAGACTCCACCACGCCCTGTCACTCAGCTGTGAGAAACAAGAAAGTCCTTTTTAAAATCCATCTCTTCCTGAATTGTGTTACAGTTAGGACTCCATATATTATCGGAGGCAGCGGAGATATTTCACCGGTTTATAGAGTTTGGGCTGTGGCATCCCATTACAAAACTGGTTCCCACTCACTCTCACACGCCCTTCCAGTCATCAATTTCCCCCCTATTCCTCAAACTGATTCCCTTCCATTTCTCAAATAGGAGCCTTTCATTCCCCTAGATTGACTGGCAATTATCGGTGGGTGTGGCACAGCTTGAGGGCCAGTTAGATATCCTCTACGATATACAGCTGACCTCCAGGTGCCCTCCACGATACACAGCTGACCTGTA